>NC_133461.1:48538571-48840357 GCF_048565385.1 Saimiri boliviensis
ATTCATGTATTATGTAATTATAAAATATACAAAATAAAATCAAAATAAATGTGACAAAAATAAAAATTTTAAAATTTTTTATGTAGCCCCTTTCCTCTAAAGTAGATTTTCCTGCTTAATCCATAGAGTATAAATTTCTCGTTCGGTCAACAACTGCTCAGGACAATGAAAGAGCCAGGACTTGTTCAATGTTCCTCATTAGAGCTGTGCTTTTACATATATTTTCATATGTCGCCCTCATAAGAAATCTGTGGGCTAAGATATATACCATCTTATACATTGCTTACCTCAAATAATAACTAGAATAGTAAAAAGATATTAGGTAAAAACTGTAATCTATGTAAATCATGAAAAACAATATATCAGTATTGTTTCATTAATTATGACAAATGTATGATACTAATGTCAGCTCTTAATCATAGAAGACATTGGAGATGGCCTATATGAGAACTTTCTGTCCTGTCTTTATACGTTTTCTGTAAACATAAAACTGTTGTAAAGAAAATAAAGTTCATCAAACAAAATTAATCAACAACTACTGTATAGTTTCTTTAATTATATATTTCAGAAGATGTCCTAAAAGAAGGAGTGAACAGAAAATGGAAAAATACAGTGTTTCCTTTTTAAACTACTGAAGGAGGAGGAGGAATGTTTCTAGAATACAGAGTATATGTAAAAGCAGAAAATCTCAAAATAACAAAGATGGAAATGTTTTATATAAAGCACAAAGAAAAAAGATTAAGTGTATGGATAATTGTGAATCCTAATGAAGTATGCAAAGGAAATATACCATAAGAAATGATAAAATTGCATGAGCAAAATATTTTCTGACTTATAAATGGATCTTGAAATGACTTATCAAATATTTTTATTGTATGCCAGTTACACATAGAAAGGTCAACAGCTAGAAATATCAAACAAAGTTATTGGATTACATAATGAAGAAGTTAAAACTATAAAAATCCAAGTAGAAAATAGACTTTGAAAAAAAATTAAATTAAATTAAAGAGAAATAGAAATGTAAAACAGGCTTCTTTTTTGAAATACCAAATATTTTGAAACCCCAGAATTCTGTATTCACTCTAGTAGCCTACATGTAAATAAATATGTTTACAAACATATCTTTCTGAGAAAGAAAAAAATATGTTATTTCATACAAAACTAAAATTTCAGCTTTTTTTCTTTTTTTTTTTTTTTTTTTTTTTTTTTTTTTTTTTTTTTTTTTGAGACAGAGTCTCACTCTGTCATCCAGGTTGGAGCGTAGTGGAGCAATCTCAGCTCACTGCAACCTCCACCTCCTTGCTTCAAGGAATTCTCCTGCCATAGCCTCCCTAGAAGCTAGAACTACAGTTGCCTGCCACCATGCCTGGTTAATTTTTGTATTTTTAATAGAGATGGGATTTCACCATGTTGGCTAGGATGGTCCTGATCTCCTGACCTTTATTCCACCTACCTTGGCCTCCCAAAGTGCTGAGATTACAGGCGTGAGCCACCATGCTCATTTTAAGAGAACAAGCTAGACAAATAATCAAGTAGACATCAAAAGCAGTTTAGAATCAGGTTAATATGAATAATTTTTATAGATCTAGTGGTAGTCATATCTAAAAATTTGTCACAAATTATTGAAGAACATTTTCCATATTGTTAATAATAGGCACAGAGGATAAAATTTAAAATTATATTAATAGTTACAAAAGAATAAAGGACTACAAACTTAACTGCCCTAATTGGCAAGAATTAATAATTTTTTTCCTTAATTTTTATAATTACTTAAATGTTGGTTAAGAATGATTTTGAATTACTGTATTTAAAGAATTTTAAGGATTTAAACCAAATTTACAATACATGAAGAAGATATAAATTTACAGAATATCTTACAGAAAAACAAGCAAAATCAAGGTAAATAAAAATAAAATTTTAAAAATCAATAACAAGTAGGCAGAACTAAACAAAACCACTAAACACAAGACAGAAAGAAGGTAATAACACTCAATTTATAATTTATTTACTCCACAAAATTGTATGACCAGCATTATTTTCTTCGTTTTACAGAAGATAAGCCTGAAACATCAGCAAAGTTAATATAAAGCAAGTCAATGGTAAATGGCATGAATATGTGTGCATACATGTCTAATTTAACCAAAATGCACTACTGCCAGCCATGACTATTTCTAATTGAAAATTAATGTAAATGGTTAAAATTCACATTTAAATATAAAATAATATAAATTTGAGCTACAACTAAAATTCAGGAATAAGCTATATATAAATGATAACCCTAAATAAATAGTGCATTACATAAACATTTCCAAATAGACAAAAAACCAAACCACATCATATGTCATTAGGGAAAACAAATTAAAACAAAAATGAGATATCATTATATACTTATTAGAATGGCCAAAGTCCAGAACACAGACAACACCCAGTGCTGGTGGAGATGTTGAGTAAAAGCTTTCATTCACTGCTAATGGAAATGCAAAATGGTATAGTCACTTTGGAGAATATTTGTGCAATATTTCACAAAACAAAACATACTCTTACTATGCTATAAAGCAATTACACTTGTTGCTATTTCCCTAAAGGAACTGAAAACATACATTTTAAGTTGAAAACATAACTCCACCCAAAACCTGCCCATAGATATGTATAGCAGTTTTATTCATAATTGCCAAAACTTGGAAGCAACCAAGATTACCTTGAATACGTTATTGAATAAATAAACTTGGTGCATCTGGATAATGGAATATTATTCAGTGCTTAAAATATATGAGCTATTAAGCCATAAAAAGATATGAAGGGATGTTAAATGCATATCCCTGCATAATGTATGATTCTAACAATAATAAAACATTCTGGAAAAGGCAAAACTGAGGAAACAGTAGAAAGAACAGTGGTTGTCAGGAGTTAAAGGGAGAGAGGAATGGCTTGGTGGCACAGGGGATTTTAGGGCTGTGTAAATACTTTGTATGATATTGTAATGTGGGATACATGTTAGCATATATTTGTAAAAACCCATACAATGTACAATACCAAGAATGAACCTTAATGTAAACTATGGACTCTGGGTGATAATTATATGCAAATAGGTTCATCAGCTCTAACAAATGTTGCATGACTATGGTTGAAAATGTTGATAATGAGAGAGGCCACACATGGTGGGGCAGGAGGTATATGGGAAATTGCCGTATCTTCTACTCATTTATGTTATGAACTTAAAACTTCTCTAAAAAGAAAACGTATTTTTTTTTAAAAAAAGAAGAGGTTTCCATAGTGATTAAAATCAACTAAAATAGTTCTATAATGTAATGCTTCCCCATGTAAAATAATACTACATTCAAAATTATGAAGAATAAGTTATTCCTAATATTTTCTTTTAAATATATGCATTAAAGTAAACACCAAAATTGAGAAAAATGTTTTCAGTCTTCATCATATGTTTTAAAAAATGTGGCAGAAACACACATAAAAATAAATGGAATTGTCTGTAATTTTGTCATCAAGGTTATAATGTAATTCTATCAATTATTAGAGATTTAAAAGTCAAAAATTAAAGTGCTGCACAGATAAAATTACAGCAATAATAATTTTATTTACAAGTGGAGACAAGATTAGAAGGTCTGGGAAACAGGGCATATGATAGGCTATGACACTGTTTGTGCCTCTAAATCAATACCTAATCCATAGGGATCCGGAAATACATTCATAGAAACAGCTTATTGGGTGGAGCTGGGAAAACATGGAAATTCACATACACAAGTTAGCCAGAGAACTGAGATTACTTTATCTGTCTTTGGGATGCAATGCCTAGGTAAAGTACAGATTGATTCTAACAGAGAAAAAATTATCTCTTTTCCTAAACTATTTCTCCTCTTTCACAAAGCCCAACACTCCAAAAAATTTAATACTTCGCCTACAAAATGGATTTTGCAAGGTATTTAAATAGTTACACTTGTTTTGAAACTAAAGGAATTGATCAGTAATAAGCACCCAGCTCTACCAGTGCTGGTGTTTAGAGACCTCTCTATATATAAGAAGAAAAAGAAAACACATTAAAAAATATAGCAACATTCAGCATTGAAAAGATAGGACAAAATAAGAATGAGAGCAAAAGATATTCTGTAAAAATAGTCACTGCAAGAAGAAGAAGAAAATTCTTTTGGTTTAAAAAAAATTAGGAACCATATTTTATTGGTAAATCTAGAGGTGGTTCTTATGAAATGGGGTAGTAACAAAATGAGAAGTTCTTGTAAATGCAAATTACAATTGCAGGTTTTTGTTAAAAAGCAATGAGTAATAAATTGAATAAGGCAGAAAAATATAATTGAATTAAATAAAAGAGAATTCCAGAAAAGTCTTGTAACTCCAAGCATAATAAAACAAAAGGAGATGGAATTTGGGAAGAAAATGAGGAGAACTAATTTAGGAAATCTCACATATAGGATTTCAAATGGAGAGAATGGGGGTGAGGGAAGAAGAAATAATCTAAGAAAAAAATGTAGTTTTAGATTTCCAAGTATAAGATACTTAAATCTTTATTTAAAAACAACTAAGTGTCTGTCTTAGTCTTAGTCTTGTAATATTTGTAATACTTGTAAGTCATAGACTTGTAGTATTTCTGAACTCCATTAATACAAAAAAGATTATAAAATCATTCAGATGGAAAAAATTAGGCTATCCACATACAGAAAATACATGAAGACTAATTATCTACACAATTAAATCTTAGAAGAAATGGGATAATTTCAAGCACATATTTACTCAGAAGACATATCATTTACATTATCTTTCTGGAAAAAAGTATATATATATATATATATATACATATTTTTTTTTTTTGAGATGGAGTTTCGCTCTTGTTACCCAGGCTGGAGTGCAATGGCACGATCTCGGCTCACCACAACCTCCGCCTCCTAGGTTCAGGCAATTCTCAATTCTCCTGCCTCAGCCTCCTGAGTAGCTGGGATTACAGGCACGTGCCACCATGCCCAGCTAATTTTTTGTATTTTTAGTAGAGACGGGGTTTCACCATGTTGACCAGGATGGTTTCGATCTCTTGACCTCGTGATCCACCAGCCTCGGCCTCCCAAAGTGCTGGGATTACAAGCTTGGGCCACCGTGCCCGGCCAAAAAAGTATATTTTAAAAAGTAATTATATTTGCATTTCTTTGAATAACCCTGCATATACATGTGCCATGACTGGATCTTCTGTTCTATGACATGCCTGTGCAAAACTCCTGGCAGTATTATGAATAGATTATTATCTCTCTTGTATAGACTTGTTAGAGGACTCCGACATTTGATTGTCCAATGTGCAGTAACAGGTCAATGCACTGACACAACAAGAGTTGCACCAGAGAAAAAAATTTAATAATCATAGGGCAACTGAGGATGGGAGAAAACTTCAAATTCACCTACCCGAGTTTAGGCCTGGGTTTTTTTATTTATTTATTTTTCTTTAATGCATCTTGATGGGTAGGAGTTTCAGAAGTGTGGGTCACTGATTGATCAGAGCATGGAGGATGAAATTATAAAGATGAAGACTGCATTCTTGTGCTGAGTCAGTTCCTTCTCTGTGGTATTCAGACTAGCTGGCATCAACAGATTTGTTGGAATGCACAATCTTGAAAACAAATGAAAAATATGAGTTTTTTTTTTCACATTTAAGATGTTATTTACAGAAACAAATAAGGGAAGTTAGTGTCTTCTGACAGAGTGTACATATGACTTTCCAGCAGTGAGCAACCATAATAAAGTGGGCTAAAGGGAAAGCCAGCTAATGGTGAATTATGCTTCCATTCAAGGCTTATGCTTTTGTTAAAATGTAATAATTAACTTTTATTAAATTCATGAGGAATGGTTTCAGACTCATAGAAGTTCTTTTTATACTTTGAAAATGTTTTATACATATTGGCAAAAGGGCCATGACTTTACCAGTTTTTATTGTACATTTTCATACATAAATTTTTTATGGCTGCATAGTATTCCATGGTGTATATGTGCCACATTTTCTTTTTCCAGTCTATCATTGATGGGCATTTGGGGTGATTCCAACCTTTGCTATGTGAACAGTGCTGGAATAAACATACATGTGCATGTGTCTTTATGGTAGAATGACTTATAATCCTTTGAGTAAATACTCAGTAATGGAACTGCTGTGTCAAATGGTATTTCTGGTTCTAGATCCTTGAGGAATTGACAAACCGTCCTCTACAATGGTTAAAGTAATTTACACTCCCGCCAAATAGTGTAAAAGCATTCTTATTTTGCCACATCCTCTCCAGCATATGTTGTTTCCTGACTTTTTAATGATTGCTATTCTAACTGGAGTAAGATGGTATCTCATTGTGGCTTTGATTTGCATTTCTCTCATGACCAGTGATGATGAGCTTTTTTTCATCTGGTTTTGGCCACATAAATGTTTTATTTTGGGAAGTATCTTTCATGTCCTTTGCAGGGACATGAATAAAGCTGGAAACCGTCATCCTCAGCAAACTCACAGGAGAAGAAAAAAACAAAAACTTCATGTTCTCATTCAGAAGTGGGAGTTAAACACTGAGAATGCATGGACACAGGGAGGGAACATCACACACTGGGGATTGTGTAGGGGAGGCTATGGGAGAAATAGCATTAAAAGAAATACTTAATGTAGATGATGACAGGTTGATGGGTGCAGCAAACCACCATCGCACATGTATACCTATGTAACATACCTGCATGTTCTGCACGTGTTCAAAACTTAAAGCATAATTAAAAAAAAAAAAGTTTAAGGAGTTTGCATTAATCAATTTTTTTTAATGATTTTGCTTTTCTACCTGCTAAAAAATTTATTTCTTGGCCAGGCACAGTGGCACTGTGGGAGGCTGCACTTTGGGAGGATGAGGTTGGCAGATGATTTGAGGCCAGGCATTTGAGACCAGCCTGGCAAACATGGTGAATCCCCATCAGTACAAAAAATACAAAATTAGGCAGGCGTGGTGGCACACACTTGTAATCCCAGCTTCTCAGGAGGCTGAGACATGAGAATCGATTGAACCTGGAAGGTGGAGGTTGAAGTGCGCCAATACCACATCACTACTCTCCAGCCTGGGCAACAGAATGAGGCTCTTGTCTCCAAAAAAAACAGAAATCCATGGGTTTTTTTGTTTTGTTTTGTTTTGTTTTGTTTTGTTTTGTTTTAGGTTGCAAAAATATTCTTTTATATTGCTTTTTTAAAATTGTAAAGATTTTCTTTTCATATTTACGTTTTTAACCTATCTGGAATTAATTTTTGTGCATGATGTAAATAAGAAATTTAACCTCAACCTTTCTCATTGCATAGAAATAATTATGTATTTCAGGGCAACATGATAAAAATTTCCCATTGGTTTACTTATATAAAATATGTTTTTTCCATTTGTATGTGTATCCCTTCACCAATACAGTACTCTCTTAATTACTATACCGTTATCAAAAATCTTGATACCTGGTAGGGCAAGTGTTCCCAGTATGTTCCTCTCTAAAATTATCTTACTTACTTGTGATTCTTCTCACTTTCATATAAACTTCAGGTTAAAACAATAAATATAAAAAATACAAATACATTTGAAACTACAACCACACACACTGAATTTTGATTAGAACTGCACTGAATCTGTAGATCCATTTTGAAAGAATTTATGGTTTTTGCTCATGTATTTCACACTATGAATCTAGTAGATTATTTTTGTTTGTTTTTTTGTTTGCTGTTTTTTGTTTGTTGCACAGCCTTTGTATGGTAAATTTCTAAATAGCTTGTGTTTTTATTTGAAATAATATTTAATTTTTTTCAGTTTTAACTTAATGAAAATTTTTATAGAATGCTTGTGCTGTTTGACTATTAAGTCTGTATCCAACAGTTTGAGGAAACTCAGACTGTATCCAACAGTTTGATGAAGGCTTTATTATTTTGGTTGTTGATTTTGTTTAAAATCTGCTTAGGATTTACTTATTTGTTCCTGTACTGAATACCCAAAATTGAAAAAACTGTGATAACAGTCATCTGACTTTTGCTCCTAATATGTAAGGAAATGCTTTCAACATTTCACTATAAAATATTGTGTTTAGTTTTATGTAAATAACTTTTATCAAATTAAAGGATAAAATAGTAAGACATTGCTTTAAAGTAACATGAAAGCCAGAAAATAAAAAGACCAGTAAATCATGAGCACTTATGTTTTTGCTGAAGGAAAAAGAAATTAGAAACTATGTTGTTGCTATAGTTATCACTTTAAATAATAGATTATTGAAAATTGTTCTTTCATTAATTGGCTTTCTGGAATAGTTGATATATCTCTAGAGAGCATCGGTTAAGTATAGGTTACAGTAGCTTAAACAGGAGTTCCAAAAAAATGACTTGTCAAAGTTTCAGAGATTCATTTATGTTTAAAGTCAGATTTCTTAATACCTAGCATTTCAAGTCCTCATTTCTAAATAGGTGCGTTCTACTACCATAATAAAAGTTGAAAACAAGGAGGAAAACACACAAATTCTGACGTCTTCCTTTGGAAATTAATATTCCATATACTTATTAATTTAAAATATTATAAGGCATCAATTTATATTTATTAATTATTTACAAGATATTGCATGCAGTTTAAAATCTAATATTTTATAGAGGGTGTATGCAACATTTGGAAATGAAAAAAATATTTTTTAAGTTAAAACTTGTGGTCCGCAGGAAAAATTACTAAATATATGTAATCCCTGAAGAAAAAACATTAGAAGTAGAAAAATCTATTTGCCTAATTTAAAAATATATTTGGCTACATTATTACTAATCATATAAGTGATAACAATGTCATAATTTATATCTTTAAAATATATATAAGCAATCTACTTTTATTAAGATCATTCTTTAGATACTTCTCTCAGGAACACTTCTGTTACTTTCCGTTGTTACTTTCTATATATAGAGTGTTCTTGAAATGGAAGCTAAGTAAGTTGGTTATATACAAATAAAGAAAAAATAACTTTCTGGGAAAATGTTAAATTAAAATAATTTGCTTCCAGATACTTTGTTTCTTATATTTGGTTCCTATGATTCTGCACTATAGTGTACTTCCTTCCATAGATTTTTTTTTTACATTGCCTGTTCATTCTTTACAACAATCCCATCTCAATTTTAAATTGAAATGATCAGAGTGGGTTTCTGTTCCTCATGAGTATAGGAAAGGAAAGGAAAGTGCCTCTGGCAAAACACCATCTATAACACTGATTTAAATAATTTGCCATTTTGATATTATTGATATATTTAAATATATCAATATAATATTTAACGGTGCCATAGAAACAGAACTTATTTAGACTAAAAAAATAGATAATACATTTTTAGTTATCATATAAGTAAATAGTGCAGTATCTAGTCAAGCTTGGTGCTGAGATAAATAACTATACTGCATAAATTATTTTTAAAGAAATAAATAGTAGTGTTTATCAGAAAAAACATGTATAGAATGTATTAGAAGCCAGTTGTGTTCATTTAATCTACTTGGGTGTATTAATTCTAAATAGGCTTTAAAATAAATTCATGTTCTAATTAGTATCCTGCAACCCATTATTATCTTTGACTATTGCATCTAAATTCATGCATGATAATTACTATTGCTAAGGTACTTACCAACTTTTAAGTTTGTTTAGACCCTTCTCAACAATACATTAAAAGTGCCTTTTTAAAGTTATCAATATCTTTTTAACTACAGTTCCAGGTATTCATGCCAATTCATTTTGTCTAATTGAAGCAGCCAATAATGACAACTCTTTTTTCCTCCATCAAGAATTCTCTTACCTGATCTTTTAAAGTGCCATTCTTTATAGATTTTCTCCCATTATCAGCTCTCTGATGACCTTTACCCTTCTCAAATAAGTGAAGGGCTTACAATAATGCATGAATTATAAAAAGCAGTCAATAAACTTTTACTATTATTAGTAGTAATAGCAGCATTTTGTTTCCCTCTAATAAAGATGAATGTCCTTCAAGCACAGAAACTTCACCTATTTGAACGTTCAAACCACAAATACACCATGACCACCATCTTACTTTCCAAAGGAAACCCATTCTATTATTATGTATTCCTACTCATTAAAAGTAAATAACTTTTGCATTTATTAAATTGAATTTATTCCTTCTCCAATTTTTGTGCACTGGTCCTAATCATAGATTCCAGAATTGTGTATTTTGTTTAAGTAATCCCTTTCTTACATGACATATTTCCTTTATTTAAAGACAGCCATCAAGGTACTTCTGAATCTTCTCCAGTTTAAACACCAAAAGCACATGTATATTTTCCCATTGCCTGTCAGAAATAAAACTACCAAGACAGAAATTTGGCAGATTGCTTTAGAAAAATGAGACTCTTGCAGATATCTGAAGAACGGATTTCCTCCATTATGCAATGTCTTGTTTCTGCTCTTCTAGCTCTATTAGGAAGCATCATGCATGTTCCATTTTTTCTAGATTATTAGCTCGTATCTATCTCTCACATTCTATTACTTTAACCCTCAACCAAATACTTTCCTCTTGCTTCCACTTCTGAATTTTTAGAATATGTAATCTTAACCTTCTTCTTCTTAGCAGTATTATTATTTTATTTTATTATTATTGTTTTTTTCTTTTTGAGACAGAGTCTCACACTGTCACCCAGGCTGTAGTGCAGTGGTGCGATCTTGGCTCACTGCAATCTCCGCTTCCTGAGTTCAATCAATTCTCCTGCCTCAGCCTCCTGAGAAGTCAGGTCTACAGACGTGCACCACTGCGCCCAGCTAATTTTTTTGTATTTTTAGTAGAGATGGGGTTTCACCATGTTGGCCAGGATAGTCTCTATCTCCTGGTCTATGATCCTCCCACCTTGACTTCCCAAAGTGTTGGGGTTACAGGCGTGAGCTACTGCACCTGGACTGTTATTATTGTTATTATTATTATTGCTATCATTTTTCAGACAGAGTTTTGCTCTTGTTGCCCAGGCTGGAGTGCAGTGGTGCTATTTTGGCTCACTGAAACCTCCACCTCATGGGTTCAGGTGATTCTCCTGTCTCAGCCTCCCAAGTAGCTGGAAGTACAATGGAAAATTCCATTGTATTTCGTTGTTCTTGTTTCTTAGTACAGACAGGATTTTACCATGCTTGGTCAGCTGGTCTCAAAATCCTGACCTCAGGTGATCCACCTGCTTTGGCCTCTCAAAGTGCTGAGATTACAGGCATGAGCCACCATGCCTGGCCCTTCCTATTATTTTTCTGCAGAAAACTACTAGTCTCCTTTTCCACTGTAGTCTTTCTTTTCTTTAAATTTTTGGGTCATATTTGTAGTTTTCTAAAATACCCTCTGTTTTTAATTTAATGCTACTATTTTCTTTCCTCTCTCCTTGTCCCTTATCAATGTAATAATCTTTTGATTGACTGACAGCTTTATTTTCAATATATTTTTCTTCAAGATATGTTATAATTTTTGGTTACTATGTGAATTCTCGTATTTCACAGGTCAAGCCTTGTTTTCGGAAACACAATATGTGAATTCAACTAAAGCATGATTGAGCAACAAAAGCTTCTAAAGTAATAGCATTTCACATTACCCACCCCAGAGTTATAAATGGCTTTCACAGAGCAGGTAGTATTTGTAAATTCAGCTGCAACAGAAGACATGATAAGTATGGTATTAGTAATTTGAGTCAAGCAGGTGTGCTTCCTTTCAAAACAACCAAATATAAGCAAACTCGAAGTGCCATATAGGTTGATTTTCTTTTTAAATTTAAGTTCAAATTATTTGTTTGGAATCTGAAATTAACTTCTCCCCAAAGAACCACTCCTATATATGGAGCAGCTTATTTCTGCATATCAGCTCACAATTTATGTTTAACCTATTTTATAAAGAAAGCAATGTACAATTCCAAGAAGCAATAATAAAAAATGTATATAAATTTTCCAGTCACAGATTTAGTAAATAAATTAAACCTAAGAAAATAGTACTTATTTTTCTTAAAGGTCAATATTGAAGGAAAAGATTGACAGGTGGTCCATTCGCTGGTGACTATGAATAATACAAAAATGTTTAAACCATATAGATGTACTTGAAGTATGTTTATCAAATTTTGAAATCATTAAGGAGTCAAGCAGAGCAGCTTAGCAATAAGGAATTATGGGACATAAAAAGCCGTGTAACATAGTCCATCCTCACTGTTGAGGCAGTGTAGGAGGTGAGGCTTGGCGGTCTGCTAGGATATAAGAAAAAATAATCTATGTGGTATCAGAGAATTGAAATGGAAAGAGAGGAAAATTCCACCAAGCCTGCTGACTCATGGACAACTATATAGGCTGCTCTCCTACAGATGGTTAAAGCTCCATAGAGAAAGGACACATGAAGTGTGGTAGAGTTCTCCAGAGCCTGGAATCAGCCTGAGAGTGGCAACTAAGAGTCTACGTAACAAGGGACTTGGAGAGAGGAATTAAGTGTGAGAAAGAAGAGATGTATTCTTAAAGCTCCAAGGTGCCTTCCACCAGCTAAGAGGATGGGTTAAAGTATTACTGATGACACTAAGGAGTAAGCTGCCTCCTGTCACTAATTAGACCCCAATCACAGATCATCACATATAGAAATTAGGAATATGTTTGTTAAAACATAGAGGCAGTGTGGCATACAAAAATGGTAACAACAACAACAACAACAGCAACAACAAAACAGCAAGACTGTCTCAAGACCCAGAGTTAATGTTTACATGCTGTGATATTGAGCATATTTATCTTTTTCTCTTAAACTTTGTTTCTTCCACAAAATATGGCTAATTCTGCCCACACAGCATAACTTACAGAGTTATGAGATTCAAATAAGACAATAGAAGTAAAAATGTTTTTGATAAATTGTAAAGTGCTAAAAATACATATAAGGCCGTACATTGGAAGACAAAGTAATTATTTCTGGTAACCTCATTGGATATTTTTTGAAAAGTGAGTTTTCTTATTTACTTAAAATACAAATTCATTTATTAAAATGATTATTATATAATAGATGTGCTTAGGCATACATCTATTTTATAAGTAGGATTTATGATTGCAAATATTTTAAAGAATGGAACTCATAAGTTAATAAGTGTACAGTTGTTAATCTGTAGCAATCCTAGTCTCAATTTGATTGTTTTAGATACTAAATATTACAAATATTAGATTATTTTTTCAATTCTCCAATATCTTCACTCACCCAATACTCTACTTGCAAACCAGCTTGAACTCAATTTCTGAACTATTCTTGACTAAATCAAGAAGCAGCCTCAGTACATCTGTGCCTTATTTAGGGGGTTTGGCATTCTTCCCCTCTTCTTCAACTGGCCGGAGGCAGCTTCTGTGTTGTTTCTGAGACACAATGCCCTGGGGGGCCTGCCTGTTGGCTCTCCAGATCTGAGGAACTTGTCTCTCCCATTCATTGGCACTTTTCTTTCGACTCCAGTTTCAAGTGGAGTCGATTACCTGCCTCCAGCACAGCATATAGTACTAAGCACTCAATAATTGTCAGCTTGATTCCTGTTCTTCTACCTCACCTTCTGTGAGGACTCAAATTCATCTGGCCTGCCAGAGATCCTTGAGACCATAGTTTTACCTTAAAATCTAAGCTTTAGTCTTGTCATCCTTGTACAAAATTCTCGAGCCTGTCTACCTGGTAGGAAATAACTGAAAACACAACCTAAATTTCTAATGCTATGTGCAACCCCTGCTTTTCCATCTCTAACCCACATAATGGTATTTTCTTCTATAGTGACCAAACCTCATAAAAATTTGACTTTGTTCATAGTCCACTCATTTGAAAATCCATTGTTTGGAACCCCAATCATTTGGCAGATCTAACGTCAGCCCCTTCAATTCATATTCCCAGTCTTTTCAGACAAATCACCATGCCCACAATAAGTCAATGGATATAATACCCAAATCCAATCTAATGTAAAATATGCACACACGCATGGGCAGATATATGTATATGTGTATACATACCTATATTTAAATACATGTACATAAATATGCATATATGTATATATTAATGTTACATATTGACAGTATTTTTTTTAACAAACTCAGACTACCATAACATGTAGTATAATTGCCATTTAAGAGAAGCTGAAGATTTAAGATTAAATATTTTTAAAATCTGCTGACCCTTAGAAGAGTTGTTCTTGGAAAAGGACCAAGTACAAACTCACACTAGGCTTGGCAATAACTAATATTATCTGCCTGTCATTTTTATAATAACTGAAATTGAGTGAATGTTCCCTTGCAAGGAAACAATAATGATGGTAGATTTCTGCAAAGGGCAAATATATGTAAAATTGTTATTTCAAAATTAGTGAACTTTGGGTCTTCATTTTTATATTAGATATACATAAAAATCTGGAAATGTCACGGCTTCTCTGTAAGTGCTTTCATAGCAAAAATTAACTGTTTTGCTATATATCTGATAAATGTAATGTCACAAGAATGAAAGCTATCTGAATATTTTACATAGATTTAGCCATCTGTTACATAGAACACTGTGATCTCTATTAGTTCATTAATTTAGTCTGACTTGTTTTAAATAGAAATAACTCATATTTAAGCAATAAGTTCAACAGAGAAACAAGCAGAGAGAACGTATTAGAGAACACTAAAATGGTTGTGTTTTCACTAGGCAATGAAAGTAATTTATTACAGGGCTCCATCAATCTGAAGACCTCTAAAGATGGAGGCAAAACTCATCTGTCTTCCTGGCAGATAGAATGTGAAGCAGCTTAGAATAAGGCAATAGAGAAGGGCAAGGTCTGTGGTGAACTGGCGAATGCATGCCCCATCTAAAAACAGTTCAAAGAGATTTATTTGGTTGGTTATTTGTACATTTAATCTTACAAACATGAACACACAGACACACATCTCAATTGTTCTGACCAAACAAAATATATCTGTGAGCCAGATTTGACACATCTGCAGCAAAATTAAGCAGCAAATATCCAATGGAAAAACATATCTAAAGTAAAATATAGATCCTTTTTAAAAATTGCTTTATTCAAATGTAGGTGGAGCAGTAAGTTCTGTCAGATTGTGATATATAATTAATTTTAAAAATGTTATTTTTACCACAGAAACAAGAAAAAGTTGAATATGAAAAAAATAGAAAAAGTATTTACAAGAGTTATTTTGTCATTTGATCCAGCCAATATATTATAGGCTTGCAAATCTCCTTTCTTGAATGTAAACACATTTTCTCATTAGGAATCATTTATAAATGTATCAAAATAGCATTATAAAATTACCATAAAATTGTGGTGTCATTCCTTGATGTTACTGTTAAGATAAATTACATTTTAAAGAAGTATGCATGCATGTGTGTGTGTGCACATGTGTGTGTATGTATATGTTCTGCAATTCCAAGGGAAGGTTTATGCAAAAAGGAAAGTAACTATTATTTCTATCTCTTAAATAGGAGTGTGAGTTATTTGTTAGATTACAGAATTAAATAGAAAATAAAACAATAAAAACTTTATAAGGTTGTAACTATGGTAATTTATTTTATATATTACATCTTAAAATCTATAAGAACTACTTTTTCAGAGTAACTTTTGTAAGCCAAGTCATTTCTATAAGATTCAACAAACTGAATGTTATCTTATTTCGAAGATAAAGTAAGCTTTTGAGAAATAAAAAGTAGTTTTCACTTCACATAGTGAGAGAGAAATGAATTAAAGTTAGAGTGTGAGTTTCCTGATTTCAAAGTACATAATTTTTACCTATTTTGACTACTTTACAATTTTGTCTTTGATATGTATTATGGTAACATTTGTGGCGAATTTATTTTTTTTTTCGTATCTTAGTTTGAACTAAATTAGCTATCATTAGCTCAGACAATAGAAATATTTTTGGTTTAAATATGTATTATATTCTAGGTTTAATTAATTGAACTTGATTTGACTCACTGTCTTGTCATTTTTGATAATTGTTTAAGTCCATGTATTTCCGAAATAATTACATAGAAATAATTAACTTTGGAAACTGGAAAACAATGTTTAGTGATAGGATTGTGTGAAGGGTATTGAGGTTTGGAAAGATTGCCTTCCCTAGGGATAGACAAGTCCAATCAATGAATAATTCCTCACCTCATCTGTGTGTAAGCAAAAAGCAAATATTGAAACAAATAAATTTATACCAATTATATAGTCAATTCAGAATATTGGAAACAGCCACCGTTTTCTGATGACTTTCATCTTTAGAATTCATATTTTTGGGCCCAATTAGCAATTATTTTCTCTCTTTCTTATTTTTATTTATTTATTTGTTTATTTGCACTCTGAATGCAATCACACAAATGTCTTTCCCATTTTATAACACAGACACTAGTTCCGGGTAGTTAAAAGCAAAAGACGGTGGCTTCAGCATTACATTTAAATTATCCCTCAAGAGCTACATGAGATGGATTTTTACCTCTACCAAATTAAATCATCTGTATTGGTCACATGTGATCGTCTCTCCCAAATTCTTTGGGAATAGTTAGTTGTTAAAGGCGAAAATATACATTCAGAAAGATTTAAACATTTTAAAGCTCCATAGGAATTTATGAATTTTAAATATAAACCCTTATATTAGAATAACTTTGCAAATAAATCAATGTATTGTACTGAATTTTGAGTAAGGAAACATTGAGTTGTGCTAACTTTTCTTTCTACTTTTTCTAATATTCATTTAATTAAGAGATGAGTAACAGCACTCTCACGCCCAAAGAAATATCTGTCTTCCAAGACTATCTGAGTGAAAGGTTAGAAATTTATACACACACACACACACACACACACACACACATGCACACACACGTATGTATATTTATATCTACCTATATATAGATATAACTTTCCCAAAGCCTCTTGGAGACTCTGTCGTGAAAATAACCTTCAAGCTTAATCTCCGAAGTACTAAAACAGATATAAACAGGTAATTGCCATATAATATTAGAATTAATATTTTAAAAAATAATTACAACCTAATTAAATTATGTCTTTCTCTCCTAGGTCAATGTAATTTAAATAGAATCAAGGAAGGAAGTAAATGGATTCAATTCTCACATTCAAACTACCTCACGGTGACCACTCAGGTGTGGAATTTTCTAATTAGAAAAAGAGCTCCAAACTAAGAGTATCTATCTAGGAAAAAGAGTAAGATAAACAGCAGATATTTCCCTTCTATGTACTTTGTTACTGCCATAATCTTTAACTAGAATGATATATGAGCTTTGAGATATGAGTTTGATATGTTTGTTAACAATATGTGATTAATTACATTTAAACCTAAGTTCTACGTGGTTTCTCAATTAATAAATATAGTCATATACCTCATAATGATATTTTAGTCATCAATGGATCTCATAACCTCATATATAATGATGGTGCCATAAGATTATAATACCATATTTTTACTGTAACATCTTTCACAATTAGTTATGTTTAGACACACAAATACTTACCATCATACTACAATTATCTACAATTTTCAGTACAGGAACATGCCATGCGGATTAGCAGCCCTGGAGCAATAGGCTAAAACATACTGTATAGCCTGTGTGTATAATAGGCTACACATATAGGTTTATGTAGGTGTACTCTATAATGTTCAAATAATGACAAAAGTGCATAATGACACATTTCTACAATGCATCTCTATAGAGTAACAGTCTTCTGCAGAGGCCAGAGCACTTACAAACACAATATTTTACAATTAGTGTATGTTGTATATTTAACAGTGTTTCTTTATTTAAACATTCAATATTTTTCTTTCTAAACAAATTATTTTAACTTACTAGTGTTGGTATTCTTAATTATATTTTCATTTCAACATGGTTAAATGTTTTATCTTACTCATTTGAAAACAATTTTTCCCACTATAGTTATATTTCAAATATAATTATTTTATATTTGGAAAAAACTTTTACTATATATCACATGCGTAGTAATCTTTATTTATCTAAAATGTAATGAATAAATAACCTCTCACTAACAGATAAAGAAAAACAAATCTTTTTTATAAGTATTATTTAAATGAATAAAGAAATTTACCCTTTAAACTAAGGAAGTTAACATTTTTTATACATTCAAGAAATATCCTGTGTAAACTTTAGAAAGGCTGTTAACACTTGGTAAAATATTGATTCATAGACCATTTGGAAAAAGGAAGGGATGATTTATTTATCAAAGATGGAGACAGAGTAACATTTTAGACATTTCAGCAACGGTTTTCCACTTGGTTGGTAAAGGCAGTGATTGAAATTCCTGATTGTATTTTTTTGTTTTGGGAGTAGGTGCTTTACTTATAATTTAATGGTAGATACGTAACTGCACAACAGCTTCTAGTCACCATTTTCGTGATCTGTAATGCAGTAATATATACAAAGGAAAGTAAGGAATCAGGGTTAATATTTTACGTGACTGTGATTCAGCAGTTCCTGTGAAAGGAAGTGGCATGAATAAAGGTAATTAAGAAGTGGTAAATAAAATAATGCAGGGAAGAAGGAAAATATTTAAGAAATAGAATTAGAAAAGACTTGTAGTGAAAGAAAGCAAAGCTGAAGTAGAACTTGAGCAGGAACTGAGGTTCATTTAGTGTGGATTAAAGGCCCTTAACAATTTCTGGAAACTCAAATCTTGTCACAGACTAAATATGAATATGTCCTCAATTTATTAAGTTATACATATACATATAAAATATTTATATTATATGCACATATATGTTAATATATATCACAATATCTATAACCATGTAATAAATATTCTTGAGCTCCTATTATAAACAAGACATTGTCCTAAGAAATAAGGATATATTTGATGAAAACAACGAACAATTACAACAGATGAACAATAAAAACCTAAATACGTAAAGGCAAAATGAATGATGAATTTTCCAAGGATATCCATTAGAACTAGACAAAAAATTTAAAACCATGTGTAGAATTAAGATGTAATTTTGGTGTGTAAATTTTTTTAATTTAATTTCTACTTTATTTTTCAGTTAAAGATATAAATTCCATATTAAAAGCTACCATCTTAAGAACTCATTTTGTACTGAGAAGCTGCAGAATATTATGGTGTTCTCCTACTGTTCTCCAGAGGATATTGTTTCCTTTATATCATAAACAGAGGATTGCTTCATCATTGCTAGATCTCAAAAGAAAAAGAAACTGGTTTGTCTAAGGTCATGGTTTAATAATAGTCAAAGAGAAAAATATTAGCTAAAGGAGTTGCTCCTTTTTGTAAAACATTTTTCAACTTTACAGTTTTTTTATTAAAAAAAAAAAAAAGTCGCTTAACCACTAGCTAAATCTGGACACTTTTTTAAAAAGTCTAAGGATCTTCATTTGCTATAAATTTGGAAGACGTAGAGAAGTCATTGTACATCTTTTTTATGCCAGTAGATCAACACAACATTGTTGTACTATATTAAAATGCATTCTTTAAAATTTTTAAGTTTAGTGTTCATAAAGGATGAGGAAAAATTATTAGAGTTTTATTGATGTCTTTATAATAAACCCAAGTAATTAAAAAAAAAAAAAAAAACAAAAAAAAAACGTTGGTATACACATTTGTGAAATTTGTTTTGACTTTCCATATATGTATCTTATGTAACCAATCACATACAGGCATTGCTTTTTCAGAGTGTAATTTTTAATACAGATATAAATCAGTGGTGTTCTAATAAATGTTTAATGACTGCATCTTAAAGCAGGGGAGCTGATTTTTAATGTTTACTGATTACGTAGGGCTAATACTCTGACCATGGCTAACCTCAAGCCTCCTAGTAGCATCACTGGTAACTCTGTTGGGAAGAGGAAAGTCGGTAGAATTCAGCACAGCACTGGGATATTTGATCTAATATAGGTGGCCGTCCAACATCATTTTAGGGACCACTAAGGAAGAAATAATGCCGCCAACTAAACTATGACACTTTCATAAAAATTATTTTTATTGTGTACTTATTGAAAAAACTGTTTTAAAAAATCCTCTAGCCCCAGAAGTGTTTCCTATCCTCTACTCAAATTCAGAGAAAGAGAGAGACATAGAGAGACAGAGACACAGAGAGAAACAGAGCAAAAGAAAGAGACAGAGAGAGAATGAAAAAGGATGGTTGTGCTATCACAGCCTATCGACACCACAACTAAGTTGTGGCTCCCCAAAATATGTGTTGCCTTGCAGTGTGCGTGTCTTGTGTAAAAAAATTACAAAGACATTAAGGCTCATGCTTTGCAGAGAGGGGTTAGTGCACAGGGACTGCATTTACCATTCCAGGGAGATTCAAAGTGGAGCTGGGGCAACTGCTTAGCCCTTACCTTAACAGTGGCTGTCCTTCCCCTTGGGGAAGTCAAGGTTGGGAGCAGCAGAAATCAAATCCAAAGTAATTTTAAGACATCATATCCTAATTTCAGAGTTGTCAACATCTGAAAAACATGCCCTGGAATCAGTAAAATATGATATATTAAATGCAGCATTATTGATAGCTAAAAATGAGAGAACATTTAACATGTACAAAGTGCTCTGCAGATATTTTAATTTCCTTTGCATTGAAAGTATACTTCAGAGACTTCCAGTTTCTGGTCCAGCATGTAAGCAGCATGGGAATCATCACTTCTGCTTTCACAAAAAGAAAAAAAGAAGCAAACTAAAAATCAACAACTCTTCAAAGATTCATCTGAGAGCTGAGATCACAGAGCAAGCCATTGCCCCAGCAATTGGAAAGACAGGCAAATACAGAGAATCGCAACTTACGGGAGCAGAAGCCAAGGAGCAAGAAACTCTGTGGGAGCTAGTGTTGAGGTAGGAAAACTTAAACTATAATTGATGAATTGCTGGAGGCTTGGTGTGGACAAGTCTGAGAATTAAAATCTCCAAGGGGACCCAGTGAGTTTCACTGCCAGAAGTCCTACTTGGAAGAAAGTAGAAGGCAGGCAGGAGAGTGGGGAAAGGTGAGAACAGAGATGGTAAGTATGGGGGAAAAAAAAGAGAGAGAGAGAGAGAAAGGAACAAAATAAAATAAAAGCATAAAAATAAATCTGTTGCTGATTTAGAGCACAGTTCTAAAATTTTGTTTCAACAATGTGCTCAGCAACTGCAGCTTTTGTGAAATTAGAAATAATCTTTCAGGTGACAGTAATCAATATCCATTTGTTCAGATAAATTATTATTTGACTAACAACATGACTTGTGTGCAAAACCTCTACTACCTGTTCAAAGGAAATGATGATGAGAAGTAAAAACTCGCGCTCATTTATTTCCTTTTTTCTACAGTAACATCTACGTGCTTCAGTTTGCAACACAAAAAGGATTACAAGATAAATAGTAATATTTTTCTCTTATTTAATAGTTACGTTTATAGCATTAAAATTTAAGAAAAATCAGAGTCTAGGGGAATGAAACCACAAAAAGGAAACAGAAGCAGTCAGACTCCATAGAATCAAAAAACTCTGGAAAGCAATTTAATCTGAAGAACATTTAGAGTCTTGATTAAAGTCATCGGTTCCTGGCCAGCACTGATAGCATTATATCAGTGAGTCCAGGTTCACTGTCAGCCACATCAGAACAATAGTGCCTTCCGGGAAATTTCAACACCTATCCAGTTATATCCTAAAACAGTTTCAATATACATACTTCAAAATTATGATGATGAAGATATGAAAACAGAAAAAGTATATAGCACATTGATGAAAGAGTTCATAATTTTGCCGTCAGCTCCAAACCAATGAGCAGAGACAAACTGCCATGCCCCAAGGAATTGCTAGAATAACAGATAAAAATAAGAGAATAAGCTTCTTGAGCAAAGCCTTTCTAGAAAAACAAAAAGTTTAGTTTTATTCTTATGTTCATCTCTACTGCATCATTGTTTAAATTGCACAAAAGTGTTAAAGATTTTTTTTTTTTTTGGTCTCTCCACACCAGCTTAAAACAGTTCTCTTTCTCTTCAAAATGTTATAACACACTCAGGAAAACAAATATACAAATATGTGAGTACCCAGCGTATACCCCAGTACTATGATCCTTTGTTAATTAGGTAAAATTTAAAACCACAAAATATAAAGAGAGAAATGAAGGCACTTCATGTTTAGATATACAACTCCTTCTAAGTATATCATAAAAGTAATTACTTCAAGTTAGCAGATGGATCAGGTTAAAATCATAATTTAAGTTTAAGGCCAACATCAAAAAGGTGAGGAAAGAGGGAAGGCGTGTGTGTTAAGAAACAGATATTGTGTAATAAAACAGTATAGATTGTTGGAACCAGGTTAAATACACCTAATCTATGGCCTAAATCAGACTGCCAAGCACAGTTTTCTAAAAACTGTATTTTTGAAAATGATTAAACATCTATTAACTAAATGTGCTTCTCCCAAAATCGATAATAAATAGATCAGTAGTCAAGCTGTGAAAAGTAAAGGACTGTGCTTAGTTCGTTAAAAACATGGTCCTGATGCCAGCTAGAGGCATTGCATTGTGTGGAAACAGCATCCATGGCTGCCACATCTGAACACAGCAAAAGAACAAATAAATAGACTCACTATGCTGGATGGGATCTTGGTAGTCCACATATTTCCACCACTTTCACCAATGCCGAGCTGCGTTCTTACCATGCTACAGGAGTTAATGTTTTACTTTCTCTTTAAAATCTATGGTACACCAAAGAAGAGAATAAATCAATTTGTTGCCTCTCCTCACACTACTTCCTGGCTTTTGACAACTCGTATTTAGGAAAAATTGCTTTAAAATTCTAAATTCAAGATTTTTTTTTTTCCTGTATGCAACCCATGTTCATTTTAGAGAAGTTTTTGTTTCATGGTTTGCATAATGGGCCTAAGAATAACCATAACACTTTGGAAGGAACGGAATTATTTGAATTGTCAAGCGTTCACCACAGATGTGTGACTAGGTCAGCTCTAGGTATAAAGATAACACGAATAGACTAAATCTTTGCTTGGATTCAGAAAATAGTTCACCTTCCTTCTCTGGATGTCTGAGTAGAAATATTTCCTCAGAAAAGGGAAAAAGTAAGATTATTTCAGAGACAAGTCAGAAAGGATTTTCCTTCAGAAAATAGACTGACAAAGAACTGCTGAGACCAGGGTAATATTTAAATGCTACATACTCATTACATCATAGCAGCCACTGATGAGAATAGATGCCTTCCCCATCAGAACATACGCTGGCTAAATGCGGCACTGACTGTGCCAGTGGGTGCCAGCTGATATCCAGGCCAGATCATTGGCTCCAGGATAGCCCAGTTTGACATTTGAACGGGACCAGACAGACACCAGCTCAGCCAATATCAAAGGCCAGTGGGATCGATGGACACTCACCAGTACAATGAAATCCCTACATTCAGGTTTGTCCCAAAGCCCTAAATTGCTTGAGGCATTTGTTACAAGTACAGATTCCTGGGTCTTGGTCAGACTTTTAGAATAAGAAAGTATGTTCAAGACCAGCCTGACCAACATAGAGAAACGCCATCTCTACTAAAAATACAAAATTAGCCAAGCATGGTGGTGCACGCCTGTAATCCCAGGTACTCTGGATGCTGAGGAAGGAGAATCACTTGAACCCAGGAGGCAGAGGTTGCAGTGAGCCGAGATAGTGCCATTGCACTCCCATCTGGGCAACAAGAGTGAAACTGTCTTAAAATAAATAAAGAAAAATAAAAAATAAAAAAGAATAGGAAATCATGATGTTTCTTCCAGGAATCTGAATCTTATTATGTCTTCTGGATGATTTGGATATTTGCTAATTAAAGAACCAGTGTACTACATGGTATGGATCAACTTAATAGACATATTCAGGAACAACGTTTCCAAGTAAATTATCTCTGTAGAGAAGAATAATTGGCATTATTTAAGCAAAACTGACTTAACCAACACCTAGCCAAAAGAAGCAAGGCGTATGTAAGAGTATCATTCTATGTTAAAGTGACAAGAATAAAATTATAATATGCTCCCTGGGTATTTTTCTATATTTTTCAAGATGTTAGATACTTCTATCAACTCTCTGTTTAGTATGATATGCTTCTTAATTTCTAGATAGAAATTTAAACCAATTAAAATATTTAATCAAAACTGACTTACACAGGAATACTTACACAGGAATATAAGTAATGCATGTCATATAAGTTTAATATCTTTTCAATTATCTGTGAAACTGAAAATAAATACTTAGAATGTTTTATGAAGAATCTATCTGCTCCATGTCACCACATCTGGTTAACAAGAACTGTTTAGTCCCTGGACGTATATGCTCTGTTATAACACTGCATAATTCATACTAGAAGAAAAAAAAAGAAGCCTAAAAGTTCAACTTCCCTGTTCTGATTTCACACATTCCAAGTAACTCCACATTTGCAGATTCCATGTTTTCCAGATTACTTGATACTGGAAAAGTCTGTGCGGTAAAGGAATGGTTTATAGGTGTGAAAGTGGTTAATCTCCAGTGCAAAACTATAAATTGGCATTATCTTACACATCAGTCTCATGTGAGATTATTTTGTGTTGACTCCATTATATCAATTAACATTCAATAGCTGGGCAATAATCATGTCTTCATACCTCTTGCCTAGAGTAACAATTCATTTGATAACCCAAGATATACTTCTTAAGAATGATTTATACTCATCACTTTGTATCCCTAGATGGCATCACTAACTGTTCCCTTTCTCGATGCATTATCTCTTCCATTGCTCAATAAATTGGTATAGGCTCTAATAATAAAAGCCTTTAACTTAATAATATCAACAACAACAACTTGAAAATAATTACATGGGTCTAAGGTACCATTAATGATACAATAAACTTTTTCAAAAGAAATCACTCCTTTTCTCTTCTCCTTTTACTTAAGCAACATAATATTTGTTTCTAACATGTTTTAATTTTCCCTAATTTTGATTTGTGTGAACTTACTGTAATATATTTGGGGTTCTGAGATGCAAGCATCAATTTATTTTACTATCATCCTGTTTAGCAATAGAATAAGTCACATGTGCTTCTTAAACAATGTAAGAATATATATCCCATCTGTCCAGCCCAGTTTTCATATCTCATCATGATGCACTTTAATATTTAGAATCTACCAGCTACTTTTAAAATTTATTCATTCATTGATTTTTTTTTACAGTAAACATTCATTCAGTAAACATATTTCAGCACTTACCAGAATAGCAGGTCCTGAATATTGAGTCAAACTGTTGGTGAGGAAGGAGGATTCCCTTATCTGTTAGCATTCACAAAAGAAATAGTATTTAAAAACAAAAGGCTGGAGGGGCACGATGACTCACGCCTGAAATCCCAGAACTTTGGGAGGCCTAGGTAGGCAGATCACAAGGTCAGGAGTTCGAGACCAGCCTGACCAACATGGCAAAACCCCATCTCTACTAAAAACACAAAAATGAGCTGAGCGTGGTGGTGCATGCCTGCAATCCCAGCTACTCAGGAGGCTGAGGCAGGAGAATTGCTTGAACCCGGGCAGTGGAGGTTTCAGTGAGTTGAGATTGGGCCACCGCACTCCTGCTTGGGCAACAGAGCTAGACTCTGTCTCAAAAATAATAATGATAATAATGAATAAATACTAACAGCTAAATGTATTCATTTGTCCATTGTAAAACATTTGTTGAGTATTTACAAGATTGCAAACTATTTTCTAGGCCTTAGATATGTAGTAGACTTTAGGATTATATAACTTAGGTATTTCCACATCCACCTCCTCTGTTTCCTCAATGAATGGTAGGTTCTAGTTATCTCTAAGGAAGTCAGGAGATTTGGTCTTCTTGTATGTGTCTGGTCTCTTGCATCATATAGTGTTATGTGTATTATATATAAATTTATATTGTACTTACATATACTATGCTTTTGGAATATGACCTTTCTGATATTTTTCCAGTGACAACTCCCGAAGGGCGAGTTCTCATTTAAGGCAATTCACTGTTCTTTGAATGTAAGTGTGAGCTACCCAGCACAAGAGATATTGTATTGGTTATGTTTTAAAATAAACAATGAATCTTATGAGAATGTGTCCTTATAGGTGTTTATTTCACTCCTGGTCTTTCCTTCTCCAGTTTGCACATTGCCCATTCTCCATAAAATGCCATGCCTTCCTGCAAGCGTCTGTATTCCACAAAAGGCTACTGCTTTCCTGGGGAAAATTTAACCTCCTACCAACAATGGGAAGCCTTTTCTCTTACTCCTTTCCTAAATCCGAGGCCTGAAGTTGAACTCGGGACTCCAACTGGGTGGGAACAATAGTCAACCCTGTCCAGATTTGAAGGTCTTAAGTGAAATATGTGCTTCAACCTATAAGCAGAGCTTCCTTAGAGGAGTAGTTACTGGTAACAGCTCTCACATATATAAATATTCACTCAGTTAGCACAGTCTCATCTCATATCAGGATTTCAGTTACATTATATAGGTACGATGATCCTCCATTATTGGACAAGGCATTATTAGGTTCTTTCCTGCTCATGCTAAGGCTCAGTGTTACACACACACACACACACATACACACACACACACATACACACAAGTGTCTGTAGCATGCTGCTGCTTTGCTCATTTACCCAATTGTACATGGAACAAATAGAAATTGGGTATCTACTGTGTGTCAAACACTGTTCTAGGCTCTGAGTAACAACAGTATTTAGAAGATAAGTGGATTTCTTTGGATATCAAACAAGAAGAGTTACAGACCTCAAATCATGACATGAAGAATTCTAAGGTTTAAGAGCAGCAGAAGCTGAGCCTGAAGAGGAGGCTAAGAAGGAGAGTGAAAGTAGGTGAGAGAAATACCCCAGGAGGATTGGGGCATGGAAGCAAAGGGAAGAGAGCATTTCAACACATGTTGTTGTTGTTGTTTTTGTTTTTAGAGACAGCAACTTGCTCTGCCATCCAGGCTAGAGAGTGCGTAGTGGTGTGAGCATAGCTCACTGCAACCTGGAACTCTTGGGTTCAAGTAATTCTTCTACCTCAGCCTCCCAAAGTGCTGAGATTATAGGCATGAGCCACTGTGACTGACTAACATTTTTAAATATAGGTAGAAAGTCTAGCAAGTAAAGAAATAGAAAACGTCCATTAGATTCACTCACCTGAAGATGACTGGTAATGCTGGTGAGAAATGTCTGGTCATGTGATGGGGGAGGTGGTGAAGCCAGATTGGACTTGAACAGAGAGTAATGAGGTATGCAGAAGTAGACTTGGTGAATATAGTAAACTTAGTTTAAGGGAGATGGAAAGCAGTGGCCATGTGGAGACAGGTTGATGAATTAGTTTTGCTGTTCTTCTTTTTATTCTGCACAAAAGCTAACTTGAATTAAGGACTTACTCTGTGCCATGCACACTTAAGCACTATGCACCCATTATCTCATTCAATCCTCTTAATCACCCACAAAAGTAAACATAAATTTTATCCTTGCATTAATAAGTCACAAATGAGTCTACTAAGAATTGAGCTTGAAACTAAATGCTAGAATTGTACTAATGCTGCCCACAAAAGCTAGCTGTCTTTACCACCACACTCTATCAAAGATAAGGTCTGTGGAGCCCTGCTGCTTCCATATACTGTTTTCTTCTTCCCCCAGTCACACATTTGAACTTCTGGTTCTTAGATTGCATTCTGTGTCTAAGGTATTAGCAAACGGAATAAGACCTGTCTAGTTCCTACCTTAGGAAAGCAGGATTCACAATGAGGAACATTCTCCAAACAGAAGAGAGTTTTTTAGAATAACCTGAGAAGCCACACAAGGTGGCAAATGGCCTCTAACATCCCAAAAGACGTTACACAAAAATAAGGAAAAAATATTGACACTAGAATACATGTTTTTTCATAAATAAATTGAAATACAAGTATATTGGGAGTCAGAGGATCAAGGATGGGATCCCAGGTCTTCCACATAGTAATGAAGTGACTTCCAAAACGTTAAGCTTTTTAAGGCTTACTTTCCTCTTCTATAAAATAATTTAAAATGATATGTGGATTA
This sequence comes from Saimiri boliviensis, assembly GCF_048565385.1. NCBI lineage: Eukaryota > Metazoa > Chordata > Mammalia > Primates > Cebidae > Saimiri > Saimiri boliviensis. Next base: position 48,566,568 of record NC_133461.1, read on the forward strand.
GATGTAATATAAAGGTAAGGGAGAGAAAAATGTGCTGATTTAAAAAACGCAACAGGTTCTGTGCTCCAGGGCTTAACTAAATTCTGTCTTTGGTAAGTTTTTTATGTGAATATTTTGTTGTAGAGATGTAAAATATGGACTTATCCATGGCTTTTGAAGAAACTGAATACAGGGAGTAACTGCGTGTTAAGACTTTACTTAAGAATTCTGTTTCATAAATAAGACGTTATGAAGGTCTTCCTTTTTCTCTGAAAAGATAATTATAATAACCTTTAAAAGCTTGTAGTTCCTGAAATGGGATTTGTTAAATGTACCATGCAAAAAAAAAAAAAAGAACGTTATTATCTTATTTGGGGGAAGGGGGCAAATAGCCTCTCAATAACATGGAAGCAGAACAGTGGGAAAGGCAATGCGGAAGCTCACTCTAAGGCGTGGCAGAAACAATGCACCCAGCAGCCGTTTAGTTTTCCTTTTCTGCTTTGTAATTCTATTATCTTCTATGAAAGATCTGATTTCATGTATTCAATGCACAGCCTTATGTTGTTGTGATTAAAGAGGAAAGCCTGAACCCACCTCTAGGGCAAAGCTGACTAGGGATGAGGGTTACGCTCGGAGTAGTCATCACCACATAGATGGTCAGGGGAGCTGAGGGACAGACTCAGGAGTCACAGTGAAGGGAAGGTTAATAAGAAATGGCTGGGAAAAGACACATTCTTGCTGCGATTTTCAGAAACAATTCACGGGGGAACTGGACTTTTTGTGCTCACACAGAATGGGTGTATGGCAGACATTGGCAGTGTCCACTGAGTCCCTTGGGCCTCGCTGGTTAATCTCTGTACAACCATCTCTCAGCTCCAGTATATTTTGTAGCCAGCTGCTTGTACCTTCCACTCTCAGAGGACTGGCACCTCACCCTTACAGAGAGCCAAATGTGTAAGGGATTGAGGTAGGTCATCCATCCATGAGCCCTAGCAATGACTAAAGAGTATGAGAGCACAGCTCCACTACTTAACTGGAAGTCTGGACAAAGCCAGGCTCCTCAAGGAGTTCCCTGATGGTTTCCACTGAGTCTGGGATTCACCTAAACTCAAATGATTGTCCGGCCATCTCATCCCAGTCTGGATTTTCCTGCTGTCTCCTAGGGAACTTTCTTAACACATCCCTTGCCCCTGTATCCTTGCCTCAGGGTATACTTTAGGGAGAGCTACTGTAAGACCTGGGCTCTGCTCAAGGTGATTAGGAAAGTGGAGGGAAGTTGCACCCATTACTGGAGGGCTTAGAGACCTTGGGCCCTGGGGCGAGTTATACAAAGATGCCTAACACACAGTGCATATTGATCATCAAATCTTGTTTCCCATGCCCGCCAACATACTTGCATGGAAAATTAATCAATTCCTGGTGATCTCTCAATAAAATGGTGATAGTTGTTGGATTGACTTAGTGTTTTATGGTAATATATCTGCAAAACATTTTAGGTGTTTTTTTAAATAAGAAAGTTTTCAAATACCAATATTTAAACCAATATTTAAATAGATTGTGTGTATATCTTATTTCACAAGTGAGAATTGGGAGAATGACTTTCAAAATTAAAAAAGTAAAAAATCTGAACCTTCTTATTTTTTATGGTATTTACTATGTATTCGTTGTGTTTTTACCGATAATTCCCCTCTTTGGCACGGCAGTTATCTGAAAATCTAGACATGAGGTTCTAGATTTCAAAAAAAGCAAATATACATGTTTGCCAAATAGAAAAAGCAGTTTGTATGTCATTTCATAATAAGTAGATTTAATTTTCCTCCTTTCTGCCAAATATTGATCAATTATTGTACTAACCATGTTTGAATATACATAGACCAGAATTATATACATGTAAACCTTACTTTTTAAAATAAATATATTAAATAATTTGAAAGCTGAACTTTAAAAGTAATATCCATAATGTATTGCTTCTCTCCCTTCTCCTATTTTCTTTCCCCTTTTCTTTCTTCATGTACATCATCAAAGGCCTATTAAATGCAGATTATTTGAGTGCCATAAGATTCTCCTTTGGTAATATATTAGTTTACCATTACTCATGAGTAATCCAATTATTGATTAAAAAAATATATAGCTTTCATTTCAACCTGATTATCATCCAAAATAATATCTAAGCTTGTCTTTATCACAAACATTTGTAATATCATTATGTTATGACAAAATACAGTGCTCTGTTATAAGCTTTCATCATCCTACAGAAAAAAATGCACATCACTGAAAAATAAATAAAGTTTTCAAGTTAAAAAAAGGACCAATATAATTTAACATGTGTGTAAATGTTATCATAATGTTTTATCAACCCCACAAGTTGTTCTTACATTTTTTAAAGTGGTTATAAAAGCACTTAGGGATGATTTTGGTGTTTATCTCTTTAGGATGAAGTAAGAAGGAAAGGCACTAGTATCACTATAAGAGGTATTCACTTTTTAATACTGCTGCACCTTTGATATCAAACACTAACATTACTACCTATGGTATTAAACTTTGGTTATCTCTACCTGTGACATTCAAAGTTACTGGCCCATGGTGCTACCACAAAAAAAAATAAATAAATAAATAAAAATAAATAAATAAATAAAATAAAATTGTTTGCTGGCTTTAGCAGCAGCTCCTGCTTTTTCTGGAAATATCATTTCCTGGCCTGCCAAAATAGCACATATCTTGGTGATAGATAGGATGGATTTGACTATTAAGCCATCTGCTTAGTGGCTTCTCTGATTTCTCTGCTTCTCCTCTGCACATGTGTCTCTGCTGCATAGCTGCGATCGAGAAGGAAGACCAAAGAGACCCATCTCTACCATCTTTCCTGGATGGCTTTAACAAGCAAGTTTCTAGCTGAAATGGAATGATCTGCACGTGGCATCCTTTGCTAAGACCACTAATATGTGGAAGAGATGTTAAATATATTTAAACAGAATGACACATGTAGAAAAAAAACTCGATTAGAAATTCACAGATTCTTCTTGGAGGGCAAAAATGAGTCACTTAGAGCCAATTCTTCTGATTAGGAATGTCTGTCTTTCTCAAGGACCAATTTTGAACCACCTCTAAGTAGGGGAAGCAGTCAGAAAGATAATTCCTTTTATTTTCTGCTTCACTTTATTTTACAGGTGGAAATATGCCCCCAAAAAACTGTAAAAAGGGAAAATATGTTTACTTTGTTACATTGTCTTTCTTAGAGTTAGCAATATGATGCCTGAACATTGAGTTTAATATATATCATCATTTTCTCACATGAGATGGAATTGCTTAGCTGATTGATTATCTTTCTTTTTTTTTGAAACATATTTCTACCCCACTGGCCTGTTCCCTGATTGTTTCCTAAGGAAAAGTTGGCAGCCATTGATGTATTCTAGAGTAGCAGCTATCAAACATTGGAATTGAGTAATATTACACTATGACTGTGTATTGATTTAGAGACTAAAGTAGAATTACCACTTTCGGGTACTTTTTTTTCCCTATTGACAAGAAAAATAGTTTATGGACTTTGGAATAGCACTGTAGCTTTAGTTACTGTTTGAAAAATTCAAGAATTACTTTAAAAATATTTATTTACCCTAAAAGGAACAATGCAGGTACTTACATTACACAAAAGAAAACATCTGTACCTCGGATAATTATATATTTTAATACAATCAAGAAAAAAATTAATATTAAAGGTATTCTATAGATTAAATGCAAAATAAAATTTCTCTATTATTAAAGAAGTTGGAAAAATAGAAACGTTGGCATTTTATTCCTTTAGATCATAAACACTTAACAAGCACCTTCTTTAGTTTATACAGTTACTTTATGTGTCAGAGGCATTTGAACAAAAATGTCTCCATCTTGAATAGAGCTTGAGTGAATTAAGGCTGGGACTTGCTGGGCTGCATTCTCAGTAGGTTAGGCCTTCTTTGTTACAGAATGAGATAGGAGGTGGACAAATGATACAAGTCACAAAGACCTTGCTGATAAAACGCATGTGATAAAGAAGCCAACCAAAATCTGCCAAAAGCAAGATCATGATGAAAATGACCTCTGGCCATCCTCACAGCTCATTGTACACTAATTATAATGCATTGGCATGCTAAAAGACATTCCTACCAGCCCCATGACAGTTTACAAATGCCATGGCAATGTCTGGAGGTTGTCCTATATGGTCTAAAAAAGAGAGAAACCATCAGTTCTGGGAATTTTCCACCCCTTTCCTGGAAAACTCATGAATAATTCACCCCTTGTTTAGCATATATTCAAGAAGTAACTGCACATATATTCAGTTGAGCAACCCATGCTGTCGCTCTGCCTATGAAACAGTCATTCCTTCATTCCTTTACTTTCCTAATAAACACGCTTTCACTTTACTTTACGGACTTGCCCCCAATTTTTCCTTGTATTGAATCCAAGAACCCTCTCTTGGCGGCTTGATCCTGGTAACATAAGATTGAGAGGTACAAGAGTACGTCAAACGTAGACGCCTCCCTTCTACAAAGAACTTACATACAATCAAGCAATGGAAATGAAAATGGTATACAATTAAAATTCAAGATAGAAAAGAAGTAAATAAGTTTAATTTCCTTTGTTGTTGTTGTTGTTGTTGTTGTTACCTTTGTGCACCACAAATAAAATCCTGAGCCCCCTAATTGACGGAACAGACTCCCTCTTAGCCAAGGGCAGCCCAGAGAAACATGAATAATGAAATTCCCAGTTGTAATAGGATGGGAGGTCAGACATTATTCATCATACCCCCTTTCTTTTAGAATTTAGACACAGCTGACCAGCATTAATGTCGAAATGGAGTTCATAAGACTAATAGAACAGACTCTGTAGAAATAAGATACTAACTAATAAACAAGACTTGGGACTATACAAGGCAAGGGTTAAGTCACCTCCTACAAACAATAAATTCTCATTAAACATGTTTTGTTTTTTGGGTTTTTCTTACAAAAATAACCAGGAGTTAATATAATGTGGCATATTTTCCAGCCTGACTCTGGTATAGAATCTCATGATAGACAGCAGATCCTGAAGGATATCAATATATTTTATCCTCCAAATATATTTCTTTGACATATTTTGAAATGGAGCAGGTTGAAATGGCTCTGCAAAACCATCTTTTGTGAAGGAGTTTTGCATCTGTAGAGAATCTCCATTATGTAGGCAAGCTTTTCCTTTCTAGGCCTTTCCCCAATCTAGGAGAGTCTGATAAGTGACATTAAAGTCTGAAAAGTGACATTTACCATCTATTCTCTCTGAGGGCTGTTATCTATGAGCCTTCGTCTATACAAGAAGAGCCTTGGCCCACACAACCCTTCATATTTTAACTCAATCATTCCTTTCTACTGACTTCAAGTTCTTGGAGAATAGCATAATTGTCAACCAACTGTCAATGAAAGAATCCCCCAAACCTATCTGTGACTTGTAAGCCCTCAGCTTTGAGATGACTGCCTTTTGAGACTGGACTAATGTATACTTTTGCTGAAAGGAAATCTTTAGCCAAATTAAATTTAACAGAATTTAATTGAGAAAAGAACAATTCATGAATTGGGCAGCCACCCAAGCCAGAATAGGCTCAGAAAGACTCCAGCACAGCTACATATGTGGTTGACAATTTATGGACAAAAAAAGTGACAAGAGAAAATGGAAGTGAAGTACAGAAATAGCCAGATTAATCACAGCTTAGTGTTTGCCTTATTTGAACGCATTTTGAACAGTTGGCCTCTTTTGATGGGCCGACACTCAGTGATTGGCACAAGAGTGGATAACAGTCTGTTTACACTTCCGTTTAGGTTATAACTCACTACACAAAAGAAACCTTTAAATAAAGCTCAAAATATGTAAAGAGGCAGCATTAAGCTAAACTCTATTTAACACCATTCATGTATTGATTCATATATTTTTCTTTCACTTCTATGTCCCTAAAATGTATAAAACCAAACTAACCTGACTGCCCAGGATCCACTTATTCGATGCCTCTTGGGTTTGTGTTTTCTCTGGACCACAGTCACCCATATTGAGACAGAATAAACCTCTCTGAAATATTTTGTAGAGTTTGGTTTTTCTATTAACACCTTCAGGACAGTATATCTCACATGTTATTTATTAGTAGAGAGCAAATTTTTGCTTACTGGTGCCATAATTAGGACTCAATCCTGTGTTAAATAGATATACAAAGAATCCTAAGTCCTTGGAAGGAAGATGAATTATACAGTGGGGTGTGTTAAAAACCATAGCAATATCTGAAGTAGATGCAGTTAGCAATACACCCTAAATATTCAACATGAGCAGATGGTGTGAAAAATTAGAGGATAAAAGAGTTCCAATATATACTGTATAATACCATTATGGTATAATTAATCAGCAATACAGATACTTAATAATTACTGTGTTTAACTACTGGGCAAAGGAAACCATTATGTTTGCGGGCATGGGCATCACCAACCCAAATGTTAGGCTGTTGTTTAGATTCAGTATTCCTGAGGACCACTACTTTTTGCCATGTATGTTAAATCCAGGTGGATTATTTTGGTTTCATGTGCCACTTGATCCTCTGTTGTCATTATCAAGTTTTGAAAATAAAGATATAAAAATTTTGATTTGTTACTATCAGTTTTTACTAAACCTCTCACCAAAGGTTGACAACGTAATTTTAATACCCAAATGAGATAAGAAATCGAAACTTGATTAAATCCTAAATTATACCAAAAAAAAAAAAAATACTGACAGGCAAAAGACTAAATCCACTTCACAATGCCTCAAAGATTGTGTCTACTCAAAAGATTTACAAAACATTTACTAAATATCTGCAAAATCTAGCAAGTTCTGTAAAAGTTCCAAAGCCATATTGTAAAACAATTTTCATGAACCCAGAAAGCTTAAAGACATATTAAAATTCTATATTAAAATATCATTATTTTATCCTAGTAAACCACTAAGACTCACCTACTTTATATATAAATAAGGATGGTAGACTAATAGCTTTTCCATTGTTGCAGAAAATGCTGTTATTATCTGATACAGAAATTCTAAGACTTTTCACCTTTCCTTGTATTTTTATTCTAATTAGGTTTTATAAGATTGTTTATAGTATCTATTTGGAGAAATGTGTTTCATGCTGTGTCCTTCATTAAAAAGATTAAGTACTTGATCAATCCTTAACCTCTTAGTGCATCTCATTAGTTTGGTAATTTATTCATCAAAAATGCACTCCAGAATGTGGTGGGAATCAAGAACTGGTGTTGATCCAAAAAAGCATGCTGTGTAGTGCCATGAACCTCATCACTTAGGGTAATGTGCCTGCCTGAGAAAAAGGAGCAGGATTTCTTTATAATAGGAGAAGTATACAAATGTTTATGTTTTTCTGCCACAAATCCAAGTGAAATCTTTTGAGATTTGCCCCTCTGTAAACTTTTTAGAGGTAAAATGATTTAGTGCTGTATAGCATGTTGAAAGTTAAATTTACAGAAGCCAAGAATTCCATAACCTGTTTGAAATCAGCATTTCTTTTTAATGGGTGCCTTGTATAAATTAAAGGAATATGAAATAGAATACTTCTCAGGTTGGAGAAACTTCGTTAAACTTAAACCCTCTTAATAATTTTAATAGACTAAATTTTCCCTCAATTTAATAAAAGAGTTATATATTGTATATGTGATTGTGGGTGTTACATGTATGTGTATATGCTTTTGTGTGTGTGTGTGTGTGTGTGTGTGTGTGTCTGTGTAGAGAGAGAGAAAGGGAAAATTCATATTCACAAACATACATGCATTCATATATATGATTTAAGGCAACATCATTAATTTGGGCCTCTTTAATCTGAGGAATTGGATAGTCAGAAATAAATATGTATCAAACACATAAACAATAACACATATACTTTTATACAGACTACTTTAAACCTCAATTATTTTGAGGGAGATTATTATCTGGAACCTCAAATCCAGGCTTTCCTAATAACACATCCAAGTTAAATTTTTCTATTATATCTTAGTGTTGCATGATTCTTAGAATGCTTTTCAGCTCCAAAGCAATATATTTTTAGTATGCAGTTAATCTTTTCTTTTCTCATTTTAGTAGACACATGCCCATCTGCTACTCATCATTCTTACTGGTTTAGCAAGGCAAGGAATGTGTCTGATCTGAATCAAGCCTCACCTTGAATAAAATCTGAGAATCCCTGTGGATATCAAAAAAAAAAAAAAAAAAAAAAAAAAAAAAAATTAAAGAAAAGGAAGTAGAAAGGTGAAAAAAAGAAATAGAGAAGAAAAGGAAGAAGAATGGAAGGTAGGGTCAAAGACAGAAGCCAAACAAGTCAGGAAGTTGATTTTATTTAAACTTTTTCCATAGGGAGGGAAATCTGAAAGTCAGGATCTCGGCAGAAAGAAGTCTGACAGGTTAAATAAAGGTGGGGTGATCTATAGTTGGGATTTTTATTTCATTTTTCCAATCAGGGAATTCTTAGCTAAAATGAAAATATTTATCCCTGTGTCTAGCTAGTTTCACAGACGACAAACAGTTCTCATCCCAGCTAATCATTCATGAGACCGAAAAGGGGAAGTTGAAGGTTCTGCCTGGTTTTGTTGTCAGGTTCGGACAAACTGGGGGAAGGTTGTGTTTGGCCTTGTGACAGATAAACAAGGGAGCCATCTGCAAATCTTACAGGAGTCAAAACAAAGCATCAAAACAGAGTCATACGGGGAATGTTAGTTCTTCCAAATAATCGATTTCCCATAACATACAAAAGAGGATTTTGGAAAACAAAAGATTGGGAGTATTTCTTAACCATCATTGTTTTCCAGAGCATAAGACTCACATGAAACTCAACATTATCAGCTGAGAGGCTAGATAGGAGAAAGAAAAGAAAAATCAGCTTTCTCTTTAGGAACATTTCATTCTTTATGTTAAATTTGACCAAAATTAAATTCCTGTTACGAACTAAAACTTTCTCTTTGTATCCACTTACCTATTTAAACCTCTGTTAATTTCCAAAGGGATTTTCTAAATTTAGTTAGTTGCTCTGAGAATCAGGACCAGCACTCATAGGGCCCGAGTCCTAATGTAGTTCACATTGCATTACAGCATGCTTATAGTCACATTTTGGAAATGAAAAGCAATATTCTCTTAATATGACCATTAGAACAGATTAAAACTAGAGCAGGATGGCCATAAAACATCAAAGAGCTGTTTGTGGCTAAAGGACTTAGAGCAAAATTTAAAAATCAGCAACGCTACTGAAACATATGCAACAAAGAAAAGATCTATATGTAGCAGTTAATTAAAAACAGTGACAAAGTAAGACCAAACCAAAGCTATTAGCACATTAACAGATTAATATTACCTTTAATTTCCTAAATTCTTGTTTTTAAAGTTTATAAAATCCAGCCTAATATTGACAATTGCTCACCTAGAGTAACACAGGAATCTGAATCTGAGGTCAGGTGGCTTTGACAAGAGTTTGAAAACAGCTAGAGTTCTCTTATGGGCTTTACATACCTAGTGTTGATTTGATTTAATCAAGGAAAAGAAGGGTAAGTGTGCTCTTCGCCTGTCAATTTCAGCTCAACAGTGGCCTCTGGGTAATCTTCTGAAGCTGAGAGTCTGAGCCAAACAAACTTAAATTCTTTATTTTCCTTAATTACAGAGAGTCATACTTACAGTAAAATCATCCCTGGTCAAAATTAGAAACCCCAAATCAATCACAAATCCCAAAATTCTTTAGATTATTTTACGTATTATTGATTTTGTTATTCCTTCACCCATAGGTGTTCTTGAAGATAAGACATTAAAGAAAAAAGAGAAATATTTTTAAAATAATGTATAGAAACAGGAAATATCAGTATGAAAATAACAGAAATGGAAGATTAATTAGATTAATTGTATTAGCATGTTTTCATATAATTGATAAGAAGATTAGGCTGTGTTTTCTTCTCCTATGATACAAAATAAACCTAAACAACTTCCAACTTTCTTACAACAGCAATTTATTAGGAAAAAAAAATGGGTTTTCAGCTGAGAACTGAAACCATGTTTTCCTGTTCTCATGCTAATTCATTCTGGGACTAAGTATAAACTTAAAAAAAAAAAAAAAAAACTAAAAAATCTAAGCAACATGGAGACCAGGTAGCACTAGCCCAGCTGCTTTCCCCAGGAAATAGTTGGTTCTAGAAGCTTTGACAGTGAATTACTAACATAGCTTACTTGTCAGTTTGCACTTGAAGACTCTCTTCTTGCTGTGGCTGCCTATCCAAAGCTATTATGTCACACACTCCGCCAATCCTAACCACTATGCTGTCTTGCGTAACCTACCATAAAATCATCCAGCCCAGGTCCTAAAACCTGTGAAAGCAAACCTTTAAGACCTGAAACAGTATAAATATTCCCCTCAGTATTTTGACTTCTGAGGCACATCTAAGATACTGACTAGCAGGTATTTACCCTGCTATTCTAAGTCTAATTAACTTTGTTTTGTTGAATCAACAGGATTTCCTGGTGATATCTTTGGAGCATTGTCAGCTAACGTTGCAATACTACTTAAAATATCTGAGTCTCAGTGTCAGAGGCATGTGAACCAGAGAAACTCCATCTTAAATAGAAGCTGGGTAAAACAAGGCTGAAAATTACTGGACTGCATTTCCAGCCAGTTAAGGCATTCTAAGTAACAGGTTGATAGGAGGTTAGCACAAAATTCAGATCGTAAAGACCTTGCTGATAAAACAGTTTGCAGTAAAGGAGCCAGCCAAAACCCATCAAAACCAAAATGGCCATGTATTTGGAATTTTTTCCAAATAAAATATTGTATCATCTGACATAGTGTTGAGTACTTAGACATTCAAATATTGAATAGATTTGTACTGAATCTGAATAATATGATTGAGTCTAGGATCACATCACTGCACTCCAGCCTGAGTGACAGAGCAAGAATGCATCTCTAACCACCCCCCCAAAAAAACTCATTAATTGGTATGCAAATACTTGCCAATCACATAAATGTCACTGGTTCTAATTAATTTAAGAAAATTAGAGATTTAATATAAAAAGGAAATTTATAACAAAAATTAGCAATCAATGAGTCAATTGTTACTGTTTTCAAGAATATTTATAGGTATATAAATAAGCACATGTTTTAACTGCTTATTTCTAGCATTACTCTGTTGACATTAAAATTATCAAATAATTTCTGTTATGGACAGACTCATTCTTCTAATAAGGAGAGTAAAATTTGTATTGATTTTGTCTCTGATTTAGAGGTCTTCATCTGAAGATGCATATATCTGAGTTGAAAATGTGAACAAGAAATCTAGTTTCTTATCAAGGTCCTAAAGTTATTCATTCCAATTATTTCAAAAGTTCATTGATATCAAGCATAAGTAATATTAAATGTGGAAATATATTTTCTAGAATCATTGGCTTATAATACTTTTAGGTAAATGAGGTTTCTCAAGCCAAGAGGAATATTTTAAATTCTCAAAATAATTTAGGTAGCATGTTCTTTCTTTATTTTAACATAGGTATAATTGAAGTAAAACCTGAAATGATAGCACACATACCATCAGCAGCCACACAATCTGGAATCTTCCAAATATAGTACAGCTATCTTAACAGCATACAATGTGTGGTTCATAAGTCAAAATTCAACGAGTCTCTTTAGATCTGTGAAGCAGTGTATTATCGATGATATAGAACTAGGACAAATATTCTTTCTTCAATCTTTGATTAAACCATCTGTTCATAATACTTTAAATCATTAACTCACAAAAATGCTATAATTATAAATTAAACATTTCCATTTGTGTCCAAGGACATTAGTTTACTCAGAAATCTGATAGTAAGAAAAGTCTCCAATTTTGACAAAGTAATTAGAGTAGGAACTTGACTTGGGATTCTATTAAAAATTAGACTACTTGAATACTATTCTCAAAATAAAAACAAATTATGTGCTTTGATAAACAGTCATTGTTTTCAACATTCCTGCAATATTGCCCTATGTAATTTATTCTATTGCACATAGTCCATTTTTAGGTTTGACTTCAGTAGGAGTAATCTGATATGGAAACAAGAATTACTCTAATTTTTACATTAAAAACTAGTTTATTTGAAAGATGACCTGAGTTTTTGTAAAGCTACAAAAGGCTATCCACACTGAAACTGTATATTAATAGGTTCCAAAATCTCTTTTTCTGTCTGGATGCTCTATGAATTGTAACAGTCAATAAAGCAATAAAGTAGAAAAGAGCTGTAAATTATTAAAATTTTGTTTCCTGCACAGTAAATGAATTAAATTAATATTTAATTCATGGCTAACAATTTGATTTAAAAAATCTCTAGTTATTCATTTTATGGGCTACTGTGAATAGGTTTATTTGACTTGATCCTTCATCCCTTTGATAATTGTAAAATGTCATTTTGTTATCTGTTTCCTAAGGTCAAACCTGTTATGTCTAAGGAAAGCTTGCTAGAATCAATAGCCCCTTTTATGCTGCTCTATCTTTTAGAAAGAAATTAAGTTTTATAAACTTTAAATTATAATAACATTACATATAAAAATTTATAGCCAAAATAATGAGGATTTATTTTATTAAGCATGACTAAATCTTCCAAGAATTCCCTACTGCACACTGTTGGTAGTTTCTTGTAATAGTTTAATAAATATCTTTGTTTTTCAAATCAGACACCAAATCTGAGTTGATGCTTTGCTTTTTTAATACAGCTCAGGGACATTGTGTCATTAGCCACTGGCAGGGATGGATGACTATTGGTGCTATGACATCATGTTGACTAAAAAGAGTCATCTACACTTTAACCTTCATTGATGGAAACTCATCAGATTTATGAAGTTATTTCACATTGTATGTATTTAATTGAACACTTTTAGGAAATTTTGTATCTGCAGCATTTGCTCCCTTGCATTATTCAGCTCTCTCCCTAGTTGCCAACTTACCAGAGAAGACTTTCTTAACCATCCCTTTTTAAAATGGCATCTATTAACTCCCGTCTCCTCCAGCACCCATCTTTTTACTATGCTTTATTTTTTTACAGCACTTATTAACACCTAAACTAGTATTTTTTAAAATTACTTCTTCAACTAAAGTAAAAGCTCCATGATAACTGTCTGTTTTGTACCCCAAATTATAGAGGATTATCAATTACACACAGAGCATTCAACTAAACATTTATTGAACAAATGAATGCATAAACTCTATGAAATATTTGTTAATTTTTGGATTTTTGTTTCTCAATTTAAAAAGTTGGGGAGTTAGGCATATAGAAGCTTTTTTTACAATTTTTATTTATTTATTTATTTTTTTATTTGAGACAGGATATCATTCTCTTGCCCAGGTTAGAGTGTAGTGGAGTAATCACACCTTACTGCAGCCCCTACCTCCTGGGCTCAAGACATTCTCTTGCCTCAGCCTCCAAAGTACTGAGATTACAGGTGTGAGCCACCATGGCTGGCCTAAAAATTAGCCTTTTATTTTGGAAGTAGGTGACCTTATCTAATTTTAGTGAACTCTATAACCAGTATTGATTGGTTATATCTGAATCGTCTCCTTGAAAGTGACAGGGAAGCTTTGATTACAAATGGCTAAAGTGTAGAAAAATGCAAACATCCTAATGTTATATAAGTAGTTCACATTCCCTGATTTACTGATGATTAAAATAGGATACTGCATGTGAAAATATCAAATGAAGTGATTGTGTTATACCCTCTAACGGATGCTGTTGGTGATGGGCCCAGCACCTCCTCACAAGCAGAGGCAGTGTTCCCACAGCTGCTGTACATGTTGGCTAATAAATCAGATAACTTCTATCCAGAGAATTTCACTCTGCCAAACAGAATTTCAGAAGACTTTTCCTTCCCCAATAAACTAGCTAATGACTGATTGGCAGGGAGTTTGAAAAGTAGGGGTATCTTCATTTCCCACAGGTGAGGTATCTCTGCCCTGTAATCTGGGCTCTGCAGTGTTCCTTATGGGAGAAGACTAAAGCTAGTGTCCTGCTGAAACCACACTTTTGTTTATTTTTTTTCCTCTTGTTCTGTTCTGTTTTCTTACTCCCAGACTCTTGTGTGAAATTCACCCAAGGATTTCTGGTATAATGCTAACCACATAATATCTAGCTTTCTAGTAAACCATAGCAATGTCTAGACCCATATATATGTATATCCAATATTGATATAGATAATTATATCAATATTTTAAATATGAGTTCATTAGAGAATACCTTAATCTGTAAATTTCCTTTATTCAGTTTGTTTAAATGATCAACCAATTGGGATATGGATTTCTGGTGCTGTAAACCACTGGAGCAGTGCCCTAAGGCACCTTGTCCCTGAAGCTTCTGAATAGGATACAATTCTTGTGGCCACATGAATACTCAAGCAGGAATCCAGGTGTGGTATACTCTTGCATACATTTCTGGGTTTGCTTCTGGTGGATTTTCAAGGATAGTTACTTGACTATTCTAATATAATGCATATTAAATTGCTTTATATTTGAATCCTTTGGGGGAACGTTTCAATAATAAAAATGTCTAGGTCCACCACCAAAATGTCTGATATAATTTATCTAGACTGTGGCCTAAGAACAAATTTTGTTTTAGGAGCCCTACAAATTGTACATCTACAGTTGAGAATCACTTCCCCAGGTGATTTTCTCATCAAAGACTATACATGCTCAATTCCCCTAGAACAGGAGGTTAGCCTCTCTTACACTGGTAATACTTTGTTTTTTTAAACTTTATCACACACCAATATTTTGCAGTGTGTATTTAAAGTGTTCTACTAATTTTATTGTCAAGAATCCCCTCCTCTATTTACAATAGTAGTTCTCAACTGGTAGGTTTTTACTTTTCAGGAAACATTTGACAATGTCTTAAGACATTTTTGATTGTCACAACTCTGATGGTGCTACTGGCATCTAGTGAGTAGAGGCCAGAGATTCTGGTAAATATCCCACAGTGCACAGCACAGTCTCCGTACACCAAGCAAAGAATCACCCATCCTAAAATTTCAATAACGCCAAGCTTGGGAAATTCTGGTATACAAAAAAGTGTTTATTTCAGAGCTTTATCTTGGAATTTCTATAACATTTGTGACAATATGACTAGTCACAATATTTCTTAAGGCAGTGCAGATATCAAAATGATTCAAATAAAAGGCACACTACCACTAATCAAACAGATGAAACTAAACCAACAACTATTTAATTAGGCATTCAATTATCTTCATAAAATGTAATCTTCTGTGCAATGACTGATAACACTGTCAGAGACACACTTTCAAAAGTCACTTGTTCGAATTAAAAAGGATATTTGGATCTCTCAAATTCTCTGGAGTATATTTCTATTTAGGGTCATCTCTTTGATTTGATTCAAGATCAAAAGAGTAAAAGCCACTTGGAATGAATCCTAGATAGAAAGTTACAAACATAAGACACTTCATGTGCCTTCAAGTAATCTTTAAAGCAGATAATATGTTCAGGTTCCAGCAGAAAATCAATCCATTCGTTATTGTGGTAGTGGATTTACACTGCCTGTTATTTCTTAACCCTTCTCTCTTACTCCTGTAAAGAGACCAAGTCTCAGGTGTATACGTAATTTATGTTTCTTTGAACTATTTTCCTTGTAGAACTCCACTATCCCTGCTCTGTGTATTTGTAGTGAGGCTTTAATCAACTGACTTCCATTGCACTTCCCCATCCCAGACACCAACAGAGGAGTAGGTGCTTGGCACAAACTGGATCAATCTATTCTACCTTGCTGAATTTGTGAGTAAAGACTCACGGGGTAAAAGCCTGAGGCATCAGAAAGCTTTTTCTAGGGAGCAAGCTCCAACATCTTCTGCCTAATGCTAGCTCTTGTCCCTCTTCTTGATCTTCAAGACCTGTGATTAATACCATTTTTTCCAATAAAAATCAGTTTATGTATATGAATCAGAATCCTGGTGGCTTTTAGTCTTGATTTTAGGAGAAAACAAGTGTTTATATACTGTTATGTACTGCTTATCAGTGGTGTGAACTTGAAGCACTATTCACAATAGCCAAGATGTTGAAGCAATCTAAATGTCTATTGATGGATGAATAAATAAAGAAAATGTAATAATACATAAAATGAAATATAAAGGCCATTACTTCCTCTGTGCCTCAGTTTCCTTACCTGTAGAGTAAAAATAACAAAATAACTGTGAATTATCTCACATAATGCTTCAATGGGATAATTCATGAAGAGCACTTCACAAAATTCTGGCACACAGTAAGAGGTAAATAAATGTTATTATTGTTATGTTATTGTATGAATGATATTGAATCTTCAAAGTATTTTGAAACTGGACATTTAACAGACTTTGTTAACTACCTTTAGAGTTAATTCTCTTGGAGTTTCTAAGTAGAAAATCGTATTATCTATAACTAATATTAATTTCACTTCTTTTTCCTTTTATACTCTATATTTTTCTTGTGTTAACATAGCCTTTGAAAAATTTAAAACACAGACATTTTACTGATAAATTTTTCCATAGTCCTTTGTGAATTTTGAAGTAAAAAATTCCCAGGTTTTCTTAAACTTTTTAATCTTTTAAATTGTGATTATTATTATTTGTTAATTTTGTTTCTTTTCCAAAGAGTCAGACCATGAACCCCACATTTGGAAATAATATAAGGCCACAAAAGACCTTGTGCAAAAAACATAGTTAAGACTCACCCCTCCCTCCAAAAATAGAGAAAAGAAAAAGAAAAAAACTAGAGGGGAATAATAAATGGCAAAAGTGAAGAAACAATTTTTTCACATGTTCCCAAGAAGCAAAATCTATTTCATTTTTGTTTCAAAGAAGTTTTCACAAAGAAAAAACAAAATTGCCTTTTGACAGAAAGCATTTATATTAAAGAATATTATTGACATCTGCATAAGGCAAAGCAAATAAAAGTACTTTGGCTACCAGGCAAAGCAAATGAAAATGCTTTGGCTACAACCAGAGTTTATCTGGTAATCATAAAAAAATTGCCTTTGGCAAAAATCATCATGGTGTTATTGAATCAAATGTGTATTTAAAGGTAGCTGATTTATACATGAAAAGTGCTATAGTCATTTTCTAGTTAAGCGTATTGAACAGAGAACATTAACTACATTAATTGTTAAAAACAGAATAGAGTAATATTTTTACACACATTTGGCAACATGTATTCTCATTACAAATGTTAAAATCCATTTAAATGATCAGCTTATCATTTATATGCTTAAGCATTAACTTATATTAACATCAACTTATAATTAGCATTAACTCATTATAACATACTAGCATATTAACAATTGACAATTATATGCAGAATTGTCAATTATATGTTAATATAAGTATATAATTAAATATATTATATATGTGTGTTTAATAATTTACAATTTAATAATTTACAATTTACAATTATAAAACATATTCTCTTCAATGTCCCTTTTCCATGGTTTCTATTCCTGAATTTTATCGTAAATTGTGCTGTTTTAAATAATTCTAACTCCATCAAACAAGAAAATTCATGAGTTTCTAACTAAATATTTGTTATTTTCTTATTTTTCTATGAAGTTTTATTTCTTTTATTAGTCATAATAATTTAAATATTATAAAACTATTTTAAATTCTCTCCATTTTCAAATAGTATTCTTTGCAGAATTCCTATTTTTAATTTTGATTTTTAAATGTCATTCACCTTCAATGCTCAAGCTTTGCATATATATTTTTTATATACCATTATATTTTGCTGAGCAATCTCTAAACACTTATATAGAAAACTAATTTATGTGTTCCACGAAATTATCTCCCAAAACTATAGTACAGGATGTTAATAATCAGGTCAGGATTATCTCTACCAAATTATTTGTGTACATAGATGAACTGCAATACACCTATTTTTTAATAATATTTATAATAATGAAAAGTCGTATTATTTTTCTTCTTCTTGTGACCCTTCATTGCCCCAACACACAGTTTTGTATTCCTCTAGGTCTGTTCCTGTCTTTTATTTGGACAACACCCACTGCCACAGAAATGTCCTTCATCATCTTTAAACCAATTCTCAAAGAACATCAATTGTCATTTTTCTCTCAAGTTACAGGGAAAGTGAAGAAAATTAGACTCTCAGCAGGGGAGTACATCATTTTTCAGTTGGGTTCATACCAATATCTTGCCAAATCTTTCACCCAGCTTTCATGTGTACACAGAATCTAGTTTAATAGAAGAAATGATACAAACAATGAGGTGAAATGCTACTTATGAAATAGTCTTTTATTCACTGTCTAGAAGAGAAAGCTCCAATTGAAAGTTTAAAAATGGGATATTACCTCTGCTGCTTACATTGCTGAACAAGAATACATTTTTATACTGGAAGATAAGTCCAGAACAACTGAAAATCATTCTTTCTATAGAAAAAGTTTAAAGAGCAAAATGTGCAGAGGACACAGGGAGAAATTAAGCCTGATTATATCCTCCAAAATGAAAAGGAGAAAATGTTCTAAATTCTACACAAAGAAAGTATGTGGTCAGATAAGTTTAACTGCTGTCAAAAACAATTTAATCAGCTATTCTTTCTAAGATGTCTATATGACTTCTGAGAAAGAGTACTTTTGAACAAAGATGAAATTGCTTCCACTGTGAGTGGTACCAGCTAGTCATATCCTGATGTGTCATAGAGGACAGACAGGAACTTAAGCCCAATACAAAAGGAAGAATATGAAAAAATAAAATAAAGGAAGCATTGATGATCAAACACTATTGTTCACAGCAGTAATTTAAAAAAAAATCCCCTTCTATATCTAAGCAATAGAATGACTCCTAACAGTGTGCAACAAAACACCGCAGAAAATTGTTTGCCTTGAAACAAAAACGAAGATCATTCATTTCAAAGCAAAACTGCAGTGCACAGCATTCTATGGTAAAACTCAAATAACCATGTAAGCATTAAAGAAGAATTCCTTTGTACAATAGAAGGGGAAAATATTAGCTAGAGAGTTCTACTTCTGGCCTACTAAGTCTAAGCATGTATTAAAGGCAGGAGAACTCTGAGGAAAGAAAAATTAAAAAGCAGAGACCGGCAATATTTGAAAAGAGCTAAATTCTGTAACCCAGTTCCTGTAAGATCCCATTTAGATTTTCACATGAGACATAAACAGCCATGGAAATAGTTTTCAAAAATCATTAGGTCTACAAAACTTATGCACAGCTTGCAAAATTTGCATTAACCAAGTTCACCGTAATAATTCATATTTATCATCCTGCCTAATCAATTCTAAGGTCTATAGTTTCCCACAGAGTGAAAGAACATTCAAATATAGTTTACTCTCCTGTGCACAAGAAATTAAGAATGTCTTGCTAGGTTAATGTACATAAAATATTTAAAATCAAAGCATATATTAGTACATACATGTATATACAAATGTTTCCATGGGTCTACACACTAATGTATCAGAATTTATATTTAAATGCAGAGTGAAATATTGCATACATATACAAAACATGTACAACGATGTCTATGTATGGTTAGATATGAATATGTATTTGTGTGTATGTGCACTCTTTGTATGTGTGTATACAGTTTTGTATTTATGTATCCATCCATCATCTATCTATCTATCTATCTATCTATCTATCTATCATCTATAAAGAGAGAGGAGTCCCCACCCACTTAATAAGACAAATATGTTTGCTTCTTTAAGTAATATGTTCATCATGATACTATATAGACACTGAGATTGTCATCATGGCATCATAAACATTTAAGATTTTAACTGATGATTTGCAGCTATAGATGTTTATTCTCCTGCTTCCTGATTGACTATATCTTGTAAAGAAAAGTTTGCTTTACTTATGGGTGACCTCTTCTAACACGAGACAATGAAAAATGTCGAGACAAATTAAAAAAAATAATAAAACAGTATTTTTGAACTAGCCTTGGTTAATTTTTATGGATCAATTTTCCTCCTCTCACTCCACTGTAAACAGATATGGATATCTCCATGAAGAAAAGTAAACTTTATCCAGACAGATCGTTATCTGTTACCTTGAGAGGTAATAAGATCAATTTCATTTATGCCAAAAATTATTTGTAATTAAAAATTATGTAAATGGGAAAGAAATAAAGGGATGAGAATATTCTCAAAGGAATTACACAGCAATAAAAATAAACTAACTGTTGATGGATAATATAAAATTACCTAGGTACACTTAGCATATTAAAGTAATAATTTTGAGAGGCAGATATTGAGACAACTATTAACCAACTGGGTATTGCTGGACTGAGAGGAAGATAAAAATTTCTTTAAAATGTTTATTGAGGATATCTGAAAAATCACTGTGACTATATAAAGCAACTAATTCTGACCAAGAATAATGTCTACAATTCAAAGACTTACTTACCTTGGGCTAACATTATAAATACCTTAAATGCATTAACTCATTTAATTTTGACAAGAATCTTGTGAAATGGACACTATGTTTAAACTAATTTTAAAAACAAGAGCATTATGTCACAGGGAGATATATATATATGTATATCACTTGCTTTTTAAAAGTAATTTGCTATTGTGTACAATATTTACATTTATTTCAATGTTTGTTTTTAACCTAACATGAATATATACCTACACATACACACATACATACATGTACACACCTACATACACCAAACCAGATATTCTCCTGGGTAAGAAATTTATTGCCTTTACTAAGATAATAAAATGTTTTCTTAGACACTCATGAAATGTATAATGAATGTGCTGCTAGGGATTCATGCTTTATAACTCTCCATCTAGTTTTGGAAATTGTTTCTGAACTTACTCTGGATATATTTAGAATGTACAATTTGATAGGTTTTGACACATATATACACACCTGTGAAAGTATTACTGTTATTAAGATAATAAACATTTCCATATCTTTAAAGTTTTCTCATGTCCATCACTCCCAAAAGTTTCCTCATGTTCTTTGTAGTATCTCTCTCCCATTTCTCTTCCCTCACCTCTGCACAGCCAACTACTGTTTACTTTCTGTCACAATATCATTAGTCGTGGCTATTTTTTGGTGTTCTAACAAGCATGTAGTGATAGCTTATTGTGGTTTTAATTTTGCATTTCCCAAATGACAAATGATATTGTGCATCGTTTCATATGCTTATATGCTATTTGTGTCTCTTTCATGTGTGAGTTTAAAAGTTTTATTAAATTTTTTTGTTTTCTTTTTACGTTTTTATATTCTTGATGCAGAATTTTTTAATAGCCTGGATACAAACCCTTTATCAGGTAAATTATTCACTATTCTGTATATTTTGTTTTATTTCAATATCTGATTGTACCCAATATGAATTCATTTTTTGCATATTTATCATGTGTCTTGCAAACTCGCTAAATTTATTTAATAGTTCACGTAGGACTTCAGTAGAGTCCACGTGATTCTCTATAAAAATGATTATCTTATCTGCAAATAAATCACCATGACACACGTATACCTGTGTAACGCACCTGCATGTTCTGCACCTGTATCCTGGAACTTAAAGTAAAATAAAAAAATAAATAAGTTAAGCTTACTGCATTTTTATATAAATCTATTTCATTTATTTTTATTATTTTGTTGCACTAACTCAAAGCTCTGGCACAATGTGGAAAACAAATGAAGAGAATAAACATGCTTACTTTATTCATAATCTTAAAAGGAACACAATTAGTTTTTTCTCATTAAGTATGACTTTAGCAGACATCCTCTACAAGCTTGAGAAACTTTCCTTGTATTCTTAGTTTGCTAAAAGTTGGGGTATTTTTTGTCTTAAGGGGTTTTTCTTTATTTTAATCTCGTTTTGATAAAATGCGTTTGCACATCTGTTGACATGATTATATGGTTTTTAAATTTGATAATGTACTGAATTACATTGATTTATTATGAAATGATAAACCAAACTTGCATCCCTGATGTAACCTCCACTTTGTCACAATGTGTTATCTTTTTTATATATTCTTGAATTTTATTAGCAAAAATTTTGCTAAGATTTACATCTATGTTCATGAGGAATCTTGATCTATGCATTTTCTTTCTTGAAATATCTTCATAATTAATTTTTTATTAGTAATAGAAGCCTTATAAAATGAATAGTATATTTATTTCTTTTCAAGTTTTGGGGAAAAATATGGATAGAACTTAACATTGTTTATGTAAAGGTCATCAGTGAAAACATTTGAACCAATATATTTTGTTGTTGTTTTAAAGTTAACTATAAATTGAATGTTTCTTATAGATATAAAGATTTTTAGGTTTTAATTTTTTGTAGAGTGATGGATTGTGATTTGTACCTTTTAAAAAAGTCTTCATTTTACTAAATTATATATATGTATATCTGTAAGAACATGTTTTCATAATACTCCTGTATTATAATTTTAAAAAATATAGTGTTATATTTTAAAAGTATAAAATATTATACTTTTTAGTATCTATAAAATATTCATTATTATGTATGATATTTTGTTTTAATTCAATGTCTGATTGTCTGATACCTGGTGGTATCATTTCTCTCATTCTTGATATTTATAAATTATCTTTTTACTGTGTTTCTTGATCATACTGGCTAAATTAATATTACTGACCTTCTCAAATAGCCTGGTTTTGGTTTTCTTTATTTGTATGTATGTTTTGTTTTCAACTTTATTAAATTAACTCTGATATTTATCAATTTCTTTTTATTGTATAATTGATTTTATTTGGTCTTTGTTTTTCTTTGCTCTTAAGGTAGAAACTAACACCATTTATTTGAGATTTTCCTTTTTTTAAAATAGGTGTTTAGTGCTATAAATTTCTTATGTGCAGCTTTACCTGCATACACAAATTTTGATAGGTTGTGTTATGAATGTTATTCCAT
This sequence comes from Saimiri boliviensis, assembly GCF_048565385.1. Lineage (NCBI taxonomy): Eukaryota > Metazoa > Chordata > Mammalia > Primates > Cebidae > Saimiri > Saimiri boliviensis. The sequence continues at coordinate 48,589,460 of NC_133461.1, forward strand.
TCAAATCATTTGAGCTCTACTTTGACTCAAGGATTATAAAGAAAAATGTCACTAAATTTTCAAGTATTTGGGCATTTTCCTGAGAGTTTCTGTTGTTGATTTTTAATTTAATTCTATTATGATAAGAGAGTTTCTTAAGTATGATCTGAATTTTTGAAATTCTATTGGGACTCATTTTGTAGTCCTAAATATGGTCTATTTTGGTAAATGGTTTGAATTTTTTATTTTTTGGAGAACCTAAATGGATTTGTATTCTGCTCTTGTTGGGTAAAATGTTATGTTATATCCATCAGGACAAATTGTTTTATAGATTATTCAAGTCTGTTATGGTCTTATTCATTATTCTTTTATTTTTTCTACCACTTACTGAGAGAAGGATAACATCTCTGACTTTATTGGTAGATTTGCCTGTTCTCCTTGCCATTCTATGAGATTTTGCTTCATGTATTTTAAAGCTTTGCTATTTGGTATATAAATACTTAGAATTATTATGACTTTTTACACAAATTAACTTTTTAAACTCTGGAAGATTCTTTATTATAAAGTGTACATTCTCTGATGTTGAAATAGTAACTACAATATTTCTTTATCTAGTATTGACATAGTATATTTTTGTTTCTTTTACTTTTCACCTATTGATGTTTTAATATTTAAACTGGATATATGGCATTTCTAGCCATTCCAACAATCTCTGCATTTTAATTGGATGCTCAGAACATGAACTTTTAATGTGATTATTCCTATTATTGGGTTTAAATCTACCATCTTATTATTCTTTATTTAAAGCCAATTTTACTTTATTTCTTATATTAACTTTAAAATCAAATTTTTATCACACAGTTAATGCAAATTTATTGTAGAAATATAAGAAAATAGAAACCATTGGTCTATATCTCTGTTTTGGTTACCAGTACCATGCTGTTTTGATTACTGTAGCCTTGTAGTATAGTTTGAAGTCCGGTAGTGTGATGCCTCCTACTTTGTTCTTTTTGCTTAGAATTGACTTGGCTATGTGGGCTCTCTTTTGGTTCCATATGAAGTTTAAGGTGTTTAACAGAGGCCTCAGAGGAAATAAAACATACCCACAACCAACTGATCTTCGACAAACCTGATAAAAACAAGCAATGGGGAAAGGATTCCCTGTTGAATAAATGGTGTTGGCAAAACTGGCTAACCATGTGCAGAAAGCAGAAACAGGACCCCTTCCTGACACCTTACACCAAAATTAACTCCAGATGGATTAAAGACTTAAACATCAGACCTAACACCATAAAATCCCTAGAAAAAATCTAGGCAAAACCATTCAGGATATAGGCGTAGGCAAGGACTTCATGACCAAAATGCCAAAAACAATGGCAACAAAAGCCAAAATAGACAAATGGGACCTAATCAAACTCCACAGCTTCTGCATGGCAAAAGAAACAGTCAGTAGAGTGAATCAGCAACCAACAGAGTGGGAAAAAATTTTTGCAGTCTACCCATCTGACAAGGGGCTGATATCCAGAATTTACAAAGAACTAAAACAGATCTACAAGAAAAAAAACAAACAAGCCCATTGAAAAATGGGCGAAGGATATGAACAGATAGTTCACAAAAGAAGACATACAGGAGGCCAACAAACGTATGAAAAAATGCTCATCATCATTGGTCATCAGAGAAATGCAAATCAAAATCACATTGAGATACCATTTCACACCAGTTAGAATGGTGATCATTAAAAAATCTGGAAACAACAGATGCTGGAGAGGATGTGGAGAAATAGGAACACTTTTACACTGTTGGTGGGAATGTAAATTAATTCAACCATTGTGGAAGACAGTGTGGTGATTCCTCAAGGACCTAAAAATAGAAATCCCATTTGACCCAGCAATCCCATTACTGGGTATATATCCAAAGGATTATAAATCATTCTACTATAAGGACACATGCACACGAATGTTCATTGCAGCACTGTTCACAATAGCAAAGACCTGGAACCAACCCAAATGCCCAACGATGATAGACTGGATAGGGAAAATGTGGTACATATACACCATGGAATATTACGCAGCCATCAAAAACGATAAGTTCACATCCTTTGTAGGGACATGGATGAACCTGGAAACCATCATTCTCAGCAAACTGACACAAGAGCAGAAAATCAAACACCGCATGTTCTCACTCATAGTTGGGTGTTGAACAATGAGAACACATGGACACAGGGAGGGGAGCACTACATACTGGGGGCTGTTGGGGGGAAATGGGGGAGGGACGGGCGTGTGGGGAGGTGGGAAGAGATAGCATGGGGAGAAATGACAGATACAGGCGAGGGGAAGGAAGGCAGAAAACCACACTGCCATGTGTGTACCTATGCAACAATCTTGCATGTTCTTCACATGTACCCCAAAACCTAAAATGCAATAAAAAAAATCAAAAAAAAAAAATAGAAACCAATATTTTTTACCTAAATTTTTCTTGATTTTTGAAAAACTTGATCTATATGACAGTCTTTAAGTACAGTGCTACAGAAGACAAAAAAAGATATCATTGATCCACCTGGTTCTTTTATATTCTGTTTTGTGATATGTAACAGAAAATCCATACCACTCTCCCTGGGTGGACTTTTTCATTAGAATTAAGGAACAACAACAACAAAAAGCTAAATCATTATGCCTCCCTTCTTCAGTTTAATTAACTACAATCAATCAAGGTTTTTAATATAAGCTGTCATAATTAAATTTTGCTGCTAAATTTTGAGAACCTAGAGAAAAGAAAATATATTTTTGTTTGAAGAAATCTCCTTTCCGAAATCTGAAAGTAATACTTTCCAGTTATGGAGAATTCCCTATGTGCCAGACATTGTGCTAAGTCTTTCATATATATTTTATTTAATCCTCATACATAGCTCAGTGTAGGTATTACCCACTCTTTAACAAAAAGGAAATTTATGTGCAGAAAGATTAACTTGTTCCATATTACAAATCCTTTCCTCTTAACCATGAGGCTAGATTTTTCCTTTTCTTTTTCTTTTGTGTTACTCTCCTCCAGCATGAGCATGGTTCCACCTCATCTAAATTAGAATAGGCATTTCTTCAAATCTCAGTGAAAAATAGCTAATATGAAAATATGCCTACTTCTTGAGCACCTGAAAATCACCATTAAAAGATCTCATGGTGGGATCATGGTGGCAGAGAAATAGATGAAGTGCTCCATCTTTGTTTTAACTGAGGCTGAACCAATATATTGTTCTGCTTCTGGAAATTACTTATTGCATCTCTCTAGCTAGGCAGTCTGTGGTATGTTCAATGAATCCCTTCTACTTTTCTTCATTTCCACCTACTCCCCATTGCAATTCTACTCAAGTTCATGAATTTCTATACAATTGTCCTTCATTTAATACCTCTCCACATTACAACATAGACTTAAAAGCGGGCACATATACCCTTTCATCTCCACACTGCTGTATGTGGAGTCCTTCTTCCAAATCTTGTTTAAAGTTTGCAGATAGTATTTACTCACTTATTTTTTAACATCTTTATTTAGACATAATTGATATGCAACAAACTGCACATATTTAATGTATGTGATTTCAGGAGTGTGGAGATACACACACATCCATGAAACCATCACTGCAATCAAGGCAATAGATATGTCCTTTATTGACAGTAGTACCCTTGTATCCCCTACATAATTTTTTGTAATAGTAAGAACTTTATATGAGATATACTTTCTTAATAAGAGTGCACAATGCAACATTGTTAACTCTAAGTGCTATGTTGTATGGCAATCTCTAGAACTTACTCATCTTGTATAGTTAAAATTTTTATTTTTTCATTTTGATTTTAACTATTCCTTGGTTCCCTTTTCTCATGTTTGGATTATGTATTATTTATGATTCAATTTTATCATCTTTGCAGACTCATTAACCATTATTCATGTTTAACTGTTCTGTAGGGTTCATTGTACATATCTGTAACTTATCTGAATGTAAATTAAATTGATATTTACATATGCATAACAGCTTCCATTTTTCTCCTCCCAGCCTTTGTGCTATGACTATCATCTTATTTCCACGTGCTATAATCTCCACAGTACATTGCTCTTATTTTTGCTTAAAACATTGAATTATGTCTTCAAAATATTTAAATAAGAAGGAAAAAAAATCTCTGTATTTATGAAGGTGGTTATCATGCCTAGTGCTCTTCTTTCCTTTAAATCCTAGTTTCCATTCACTGTCATTCTCCTTTGGTTTAAAGGACTTACTTTAATGTTTCTTGCAAATCTGCTTGATAAATTCTTTTAGCTTTTTTATTTCTGAAAATGTCTTTATTTCACTTTCATATTTGAAAGATATTTTTGATGGGTAAAGTATTCTTAGTTGATTTTTTATTTCTTTCAATACTTTAAAAATTGTGTTTTAGATCCTACTTATATTACCTCCAAAAACAAATCTGTTGGCATTCTTATATCCATTCCTATTTATGTGATATCTCTTTGGTTTTTCTCTCTGCCTGTTTTAAAGATTTTTTTCTTTTACATTCTTTACTACTGGCTTTAAGCAGTTTTATTATTATATGCCCTATGTAATTTTCTTCATATTTCTTGAGCTTGCAGTTAAGTGATTCATTGACAGTTTTGGATCTGTAGATTTACAGTTTCATCAAAGTTGGAAAATTGTGAACTACTGATTTTTTACAAATAATTTTTTCTATCTATTCTTATTTCTCAAGGATTCCAACTACATATATGTTAACTTTTTCACAGTTCATTTATGCTTTTTAATGTCTTTTAATTCTTGTCTGTATGTGTGTTACACTGTGGATTGATTCTGTTGCTGTGTTTAAGTTATCAATTTTCCTTCTGCAATTTGTGATCTGCCATTAATCTCATCCAGTAAATTTTTTTCATCTCCATTATTAGAAATTCAGTCTCTGGAAATCTGATATGAGACACTTTCACATTTCCATGTCTCCCTTAAATATGTCCAATATATCCTCTAGATTTTTGAACATAGGAAATACACATATGATATCCTTTTAAATATTTCTTTGTGCATGCCTGGTAATTTTAAAATTAGATCCCAATCACGATACATTTTGCGCTGATGAGAGCTGATTATTTTTGTATTCCCCAAAATATTTTGGGGTTTAGTTCTGGAATGTACTTAATTTTAACAGAGTTTGATTCTGTTGGGTCTTATTAGGCATGATCAAAGAAACATTTACTCTAGGAATAATTATTCCCTCCCAGAAAACATAACTCTTCTTAATATTCGAACCAATGCTCCATGAGTTATAAGAGTTTCCACTCTGGTTGTGGGAAATAAGTACTCTTCTTAGCTTTGTGTGAGGTTTGGCCATTGTTCCCTGAGTTCTTCCATGTGGTTCTTTCCACCTCAGGTATTTGCTGATATATAAAGACTAATCAACACTCAAACAAATAATTGAGGAGAACCTTTACAACTCTCTAGAGTTCTCTCTCTATTCAGCTTTCTCTCCCATACTCTGTTCTATGAATTCTAGCCTCTTTGGCTTCCCTGAACTCTCAGCTTAGTCTGTTCAATTCTGGAAGACAGAGGTTCTCTGCCAGGATACTGCCCTCTATGGCCCTGTTCCACAGCATAGAAACTTCTCTAGGCATTAAGCTGCAGAAATCACAGCTATCTCCTTGTTTGTGTCCTGTCTCTCAGAAATTGCTGCCCTTTATTGCTTGCTGTACAATTGCTTGAGAACTATTATTTCATATATTCTTATGAATGTTTAGTTGTTTCAAAAAATAGGGTAACTCCAGTTATGATAATTCCAACTCTGCTAGAAGCAGCAAATACATTTATTTTTAAAATAATAGAACTGCATTATATATGCCACTTTTCATTTTTCTTTTCACTTTTATAAAATTTATTTGAAGTTAAAACATGTCTACTGACTGTTTAAAGAAGATTTTAAAAAACTACTTCTGTTTCTTTAGAAAAGAGTATAAATTTTATGTCTTCCAATGTGTGTAGTATCTGGAAACACAAAAACAAAAGATATTAAAGATTAAACATATGAAAAGGTCCATGGATAAACTTTTTGTTTGAGTTAACTGAGACACTTCTGAGAACCACCATGATCCATAAATGAACATATCTTTGTAATTTCCGATTTTCTCTATAATCAGTAATTTGGAACGTAAGGCATGGGATACCTTTTGAGGACAAAAGCAGATTGGCACATGTGTGATTAGGAAATAATGATGAAAAGCTATATTGGGAGCGGAATGGACCAGAGATTGAAGAAACAGCATATTATACACTTTGGGTTTATTTCAACAAGCAAACAATCCTTTAAATGCATTATCACTTCTTGTGCATTCATAATACAGTATGTCAGAAGTGTAAAGATGAAGACAGTCTTAATGCTCCAAGTGTGTGTGAATCATGTAAGAGCAGTTTCATTGCAGGAGAGATAGTTTAACAACTCTGTTTCAAAATCCATTAGTGATAATCTTTTGAAGCAGGAATAACCTAGATACTTTATTGGGAAAAAATTTATTTAACAAATCTATCTATACATCTATCTAATATGTATCTATTTTCTTTGTTTGATGCCTTACTCCTTGGATTTGAAGCCCATTAAAATTGTGTGCCTTTAAAGAGCAACTTAATTTCTTTAGGCTTCTATTTTTTTTATTTAGAATATGAGAAAAATAATCAATTTTTTTTCAATAAAGGAGAAAATCCATAGAAGCACAAACACATTTGGTCTATTTCTTCAGTTAGCTGTAGCCCTGAATTCTTGCTGAAATCTTGAGCTTTATCATTACTAATTATCTATGATTTTTCTCTTTGCACTGTGTCAGTCCAGAAAGGAAACACGTTTTGTTTATTATTTTCATTTAATCCCACTTAACACAAAATTATTTAAGGTGAACATACTTGATTAATGTTTTGAGGAAACAAAAAGGCATTATATTACAGCACTGCCCAGCAAACATTTTTAGAAATTGAATTACAATTGGTCAGAAATATCTGTAACTCGTTCTAGCTTCTGAGAATTCTTCCCAGGTAGCTAACTCAGAACAATTGCTCATATCCTTTTCCCATTTCCCAACTGACTGCACCCATAGCACAAATCCTGCTGATTTCTCACACAGAACAGTCTGGCTCCAACTCACTCTTTCTCTTCAGCCTCATAGTTTTGTCTACATAGCTTTATTAAGTACGCTTCTAAATGATTCCTGAAATGGATTCTGTAATTATCTTTTAACTAACAGTAATCTTACAGAAGGAAGAAAGGAGGAAAGCCAGAATGAGAGGAAGGGAAGGTAAGAGAAACTGGAGCGAGAGGGAGAAAGACAGCGGAGAAGAGAATCTTCAGAAATCAGCCCACTTCAATGTAAACAACGTCGTTTTAAGGAAATCTCTTCATTTGACTCAATGTAAATGCTGTGCTCTCTTGCAGAAGGTATCCAGCTCAAAATGATCTTTTTTCACTGATTAGAGCTTTTTGTCTGAACTTACTACATAAATTGTCATCAAAGTGCCCAGATGCTGTTTCTTCTTTCAAGTTACCAATTGTGTGTGAGTCGGGAGTAGAGAACACTTAATAATGTTGCTTTTCCCAAACAACTCATTGCAAGGAAAAAAAAAAAAAAAGCTGTATCATCTGATCATCTGACCTCTAAGGTCCTTTCCAACCTTGAGATTTTAAAGGCCATGATTTCCTTATGTGTATATAAACCTCATGAAAAAGGCTAAATGCTGAGTTTTTAATATTTCACTCAAAGCGTGAAAACTATTTAAGTTCAGCATTATCTAGGAGTGGGTGTATTTGTTCCATGTGTTTAGAAAATGATCATTTGAAGGCTTGACATAGTTCTTGGAATGCAGTATCTCCTTGAATTCACCTCTCGAACATTAAAATAAAGACACTGTTACCTGATTTATCTTGCCCTGGTTAGGAATCTACCAGCGCTGCAGTATTCGGGTATGCTACGTTTATTTATGTCTTTTCCTGGGGCTTCTTTCACTAACTGTTGATATTTTTCTTCCTTTGTTGTTTTGTGCCCTGTGGCAGAGCTCAGTCAATCAGTTATTGCAGTCAGGGCTGATGCTGCAGGATTCAAACAAAGACCCACTAGCAACAAAGAGAAACAATGGCAAGAGCCAGCTGTAGTCTGTGCATCACTGGATCAGCTGATCAATCCATGATTGAATTGTTTTTAAATGTATGTCATTTCAAGAACAGGGCTCAGAGATACGTATGTGAAGCATGAAAGAAAGGGAGAGGTGTGGTTTCAGAAGGTTTTTCTTCGTAACGGTGTTGAGCTGACCTTGCATTTACAGACAGAGGATCAGGGAAAGCTATATGAAAATGTGAGCAGTGTGAATAAGTGCTGTTTATAGGACGCTGTTTTAATACCCTTGCTAAAGCTGAACAATAGTAAGAGACAAAGCTCTGAAAAATGCATGCCTTTCCCTGTGATTGATCCTTTTATCTTTCCATTCCTGCAAGATGATAAAAAGCATTTACAGGGCAAACAAGCATTACTGCCTTTATTTTCCTCAAATATGAGAAATCTTCCTTATTTAGAATTTTGCTATTAAAGCGTTCACCATAGGATTTTTCCCTCCTAGTTTAAAAATAAAAAATGAATTTAAGACTGTGAAGTGAAAAGCTGACATTTTTTAATAGAAGTCTTTTATTTTATTTGTGTTTGTAATTAATGAACTCATTTTCAGCACAAGGGTAACTGGGGCCATGGTAAAAATAAAATAAGACTTTGAAGGAAATGGACTTGGTTCAAATCTAGGTGACATTAGATGAAAGTACCCGGGACCGAGTAATAAACGAGGATGCTAAGTATTCAGCTAACACTGAATCCCATCCCTCTTGTTTTAACTTTGCTAGTTCTCAGCTTCTCTATTAAGCCATAATTCCATAACTGCATATTTTATATTGAATGCAAAAGTAGTGTTTATTTAATATCGACCTTTTATCAGATAACAAGCTAAATGCCTGTCACTCAATTCTTGTAGTTCTTTCTCCAGATACCCTCACCTTCCTTGCTTGAGGAAATTGCATTATGGAGTCATTAATAACCTGCTCAGTGTACTTGGTTTGTAAGAGCTAAAAATGAGGTGTCAAAACAGATGTGATTAAATCCAAGGATTGTGTTTCTCTACCTCAATGATTCTCTCAGTGTTCGGGCAAATCAAAATTCCTTCGAGAGCCTGTAGATACACAGGTTATGAGGCCCCATCCCCAGATTTTTCATTCAGTAATCTTGGGTGGGACTGGAGAATCTGTATTTCCAACAGTGTCCAAGGCGATGTTGATGCTGCTGGATTGAGGCCCACACTTTGAGAACCACTGCTTGATACTGAGCTGCCTCTCATTAGAAAGACCCACTTCGGGTATTTTACATTTTACCGTGGACAAGATTTGCAATTCAAGGCTAAATGTTTGAGAATCATTTGAAAGATGAAATACTACAAACTGATGAATTAAATTGTATTACATTTTCATTTCATATGCATCTAGAAATTTGCATGCTATGGAGATTAAAATAATGAGTAAAATATAATTCCTGTCTTCCAAGAGCTCATCAACTGGTTGAGATTACAGTCACAGATAAATACTTAAATCTATCTTTAGCCAGGCAAACACCATAAATGCTTAGAAGTCTTTTTAAAAATGTACTTTTGGAATATGAGGTAGGAAATTCTTTCTTTAAAAAATTGCAAAACATCCTGACATGCAACTGGTTTGACACTCATGCCACTTTTTCCTGTTTCTTGCTTTCGGATAAAACTAAATGTATTCCATTTCTGTGGCTACATCTTCAAATCCCACTTACACCTAAGTCACAAAGTAAGACTTCCACATCAAACATACCAGTAAAATTGCATTAGGAAAATTCACCACAACCTTCTAATGGCAATACCTAAGGTATAAAAACACCTCTTACATTTCTGTGGCATTAAACATCATTGATCCCTCTTTTCCCTGTACCACTTTGGCCCAGATGACCCCATCCTCTCCCTTCTCCACCCACCTGAACTTCTCAGCTCACGCCTCTTTGTTGGAACAAAACTACTCTTGCCTCCATCTAGTCTTTATAAATTTTCCCTTGGCTCTCCTACCAACCAAGTCACCCTCCGTCCTTTTGAGGAATGATGTTTATTAAAATGCAAGTATGTTCATCTTACTCCCCTGCCAAAAACATCCACTGAATCTCAGTTGCCTAAAGGCAAACAAAGTTTCTAATCATCTGCTCTGATTCTCCACCTGATCCCTTGCTACTCTCTCTATTTTCCCTTCTGAAAGCTGCACCTAAGCTCAAATTGTACTTGCTAAATGAAAATATCCATAGGCCCTAAAAGGGGCCACACTACGGTAACTCCTTCCTTCTTAAGAGTCCCATCATGGAGCTGCTAAACTACAAGATCTCCTTTCCTAAAAAGCTTTTTCTAACAAGTTCTGACACTTGAAAAAATTATTTAACCTTTCTGTTTTGACATCAGTACAATTAAGATGATAGTATTGACCTTATAGAATTCTTATGCTCTGGACCTAACAATGCCTGACAGAGCATGTGATCCACAAATGGTGGCTACTGTCGTGGGACTTTATTTCACCAGCCTCCTGACCTGTGGTGGAGAATCTCCAGGTATTCTATCTTCTCTCCATATAAGATTGGACGGTTGCCCATCTCTAGCAACTCATATCTGTTTGGGGGAACATTATAGACAGGGTCAGTTATGTAATTTGTAGGGCCCGGTGCAGAATAAAAAGGCAGGACTCTGAGAGGGACAGGAAAATCAATGTATTTTTTTATGGGGCGCTACCTCAATGCACAAATGATTGAAGACCCCCAGGAGATTGCAACCTCTGCTCTGGGGACACTCCCCACCCTGGATCAGGGGTAGGTGAGAACCAAACCTGCTGTGGCAGCACAAGCCTAGGGGAATGGCCACTTTCTTGTCCTACCATCAAGAGCCCAGTGGCCATGCCCTCCTCACTCTCTGCTCACCAATGCTCAGCCTCCTCCAAGTGTAGAGGGCTACAATGGAAGGTAGGCCTCCCTCATACAATTGTGTCAAGAGAGAAGTTGAAAGAAGAGTAGCTTGGGTCAAGTGGGCATGAAGGGCTGCAAAGCAGGTTTCAGAGAACCTTTTCCCAGGGAGGAGGCAGGAGCCAACATGTCTGGTGAGCTGAAGCTCCAAGTTCCCTGAGCCTGCTCCCTTGTCTTACCAGACTTCATTTCCAAAAACACAAACTTAAAGAAATTATTAAGAATTTGCAACGGGCACTGCAAGCATGTGACCCTTTTGAGTGCAGGCCTCCAGATACTGCACTGCTCGAATGCTCATGAAGAATACCTTGAGTATGTGTATCCTGAACTGATGAAGAAGTGTGGCTAACTCCATGGACCACCCTGGACTGAATCCTGGGAAACACAATACTGCTACTTCTGCTCAATGATGAATGATCAACATGCAGGCATTGGTGAATTGTGACCTCCACTATCTCCCTCAAAGCCAGATGACATACAATCTCATTGCATAGAGGAAAGTCCAGTAAGATACAAGTTCAGTCAAAGCAGCTCCTTGGAAAAGTGGGGTGTGCAAGCCTTTGCTGTTTTCCTTTGCAGCTCCCCAGCTCTGAGCATAAAAATTATCACGCATTCTAGAGTCTGGTAGCCTCCAGATGCTCATTTAAGTCCTTTTATATTCATATATATCACATTTTCTTTATCCATTCATCTGTCAATGGACATTTCGGTTACTTATGAATTTGTATTACTTATGTTATAAATACTGCTGCAATCAATATAGATGAGGATTGCAGCGATTTCTTCAAGATTTTTTTGAATATTTATATACACACACACTCACACATAAACATACATGTATATATACACATGTACCCCCAGAAGTGACATTGCTAGATTATATAATAATTCTATTTTTAAATTTTTAAGCAAACTCCACAGTGTTCTTCATAATAGCTGTGCCAATTTACATTCTTGACGACAATGTACAAAGAAGGCTTCCCATTTGTTCACATTTTCAAAACTGTTTCTTATCTTTTAACTTTTCTGTAATAGCGATTTAAAAAATGTGAGATGACATCACATTTTGATGGGCATCCCCCTGTTAAGTAATGATGCCGAGCACAGTTTCCTTTACTTCTTGTACATTTATTACGTCTTATTTGGGTCTGTTCAGATTCTTTGCTCATTGTTTAACTGGATTTTTTGATTTTGGAGTTGTGAGTTCCTTTTAAATTTTAATATTAATCCCTTATCAGATGTGATGTTTAATATTCAGTCAGATACATGATTTGCAAATATTTTCTCCCATTCTGTGTCTTGCCTTTTCATTTTATTGACTGTTTCCTCTGCTCTGCAAAAACGTTTAAATTTATTTTTAGTTTGTTTATTTTTCTTCCCTTACTGACTTGGTTACGACTTAAAATAACATATTAAATTGGCAATATGCTATGGTCAGCAAAAAGGTGTGTTGTGTATTCTAGGAATCATTCTTGACTTTAAGAGTATTAGCTATAAGGTTTTACATTAACATAATTTTTGCTATAGTTTTTTTATGGATGCTATTTATTAGGTTAAAATAAACTTAATTTAAACCCATTCTGCTTAGAGATTTTATTATAAATGATTATTGCTATTTCTTAAATGTGGAAAGGGGTAGCTATTAAGATAATTACATTATTTTCCTTAAAATGGTAATATGATTAATTATAATAATGAATGTTCCACGTTGAGTTACCTTCATTTCTTGGCTGTACCTTATTGAATAAACTATTATTTTTAGTTTGTATGTACTGGCTTGCTTGCCAATATTTAAGTTTTCACATTAATGCTTTTACCAGTTTAGTTCTTGCTGTCCAGTATTGATATTGTATCTTAACGACTTTTATTAAACTATTTGGGTAGTTTGCTCTCCTTTTCTATTTTCTAGAATATTTTATATGAAATAGGGATGATCTCAGACTTAAAGAATAAGAAAATACTCCCTTGGTAAATCACAATAAACAGTATGTTTTAGACAAATATTTAGATTTGTGGTTAAAACGTTTTTCATAGTTATGCTAAAAACTTAGAGGAAAAACACTATTTCTAGCTATTTTTCATTCTTATAGTTTTTACTATGTATTTTTATTAGTTCTTTCAATAACACTTCCATCTATTATTAATTTCAAATAAGTTGTTTTTACTTTTGTGATAATTTCTATTTTTTACTGAATTTTATTTTATTTATATCTGCTTATTTTTGTGCTTAGTTTTGTTGTTTTTAATGCCTTAATTGAATGTTTAGTTATTAAATTTTAGTCTTCTTTGATCAATATCTAATTAGCTGTTTCTCCTACTGCTTTTAATATTGTGCATTCTATTTCTAGTCACTTTCCAGTGTATTTTAAAACTTTTTTTTTTTTTGAAACAATTGTAGATTCACAGGAAATTGCAAAGAAATGTACAGGAAAGTTCTATGAGCTTTCCTTCTTGTATCTTCCAATGCTCACACCTGACACATCTACGCAGTACAATATCAAACCCAGGAAACTGACATTAGCACAATCTACAATTCATTAGGATACACATGCACTCATGTATGTGTGTGTGTGTGTGTATGTGTATGTGTGTGTGTGAATGTGTGGATATGTGTGTTTGTACTTCTATGCATTCGGTCTTTTGGAACTACACTAAAGATAATTTACTGTATTAACGTAAGTCTCTTGTGTTATATTACCCCTTAAAGGAACATCCTCCACTTTCCATCCCTGACCCTGAGTTGACTTATTATTTTAATATGCAATTTAACTGTACATTTTTAATAAAATCTAAAGTTAACCACTTTCTTTACTGTATTTCCAAACATTAAGTGGCATTGTTTTTATTCGTTTTTAAAAAATGATTTATTCAGAAGTGAAGTCATTATATTACTTAATTCACTGTACTTCTTCATAGGTATCGTACTACACTGAATCTTTCTAACTTAAGAGACACATGACTGAGTTAATCAGATTGTTCGTCTTCATGGATAGGCAAGAGGCTTCTTCTTTGCTTCTCTCTATCCTCTATCCCTGTGTTGCTTTGCCACCAGCTTTATGGTTCATCTCTCCTCTCTTTTTTATTTTGACAGATATCCATGCTAATAAATCTAACATGTTCCTTGATTCAGTCTTACATATATTTGTTACAATATATGTTAACAGTTGAAAAACACACGTTTTAGTAGTGTTTTGTATATTTTAAAATAATTGTTCATTATATTTCCAACTTGTCATTTGTTTCACTTCATGATGAAAGCTTCAAAATTATTTACTTTATTTACATACTTCTGCTTTATTAATTTTGCCACAAATTTTACTGTTTCAATTTAAACTTAATGTACACTGCTCAATTTTCCCTGTGTAGAGTATTTCTTTTTGCTAATATTGTCTCATTGCTACTTTTTTTTTTTTACATTCATGGTTATCATTTATTACATAAGATAAAGGATACAAAGTAAAATCAGCCAAGGAAAGAGGATCTCGAGGAGAGCGAAGGAAAAGTCTCTTCGAGTGTGGAATTTCTGTTGTCCTTGCCCTGTGGACTTGTGGACACGCACAGTGTGTGATATCAGGCAAAAAGTATTGCCAGTTAGGGACACTCACCCGTGTCTCGGTGTCCAGAGCTTTTACTGGGGCTCCCTCATGTAAGCAGGAGTGGTTGTCCATGCAGCTGATCTCAGTCTCTAGCTCCCTGGAGGGTGACTGATAACATGTGACTCAAAGCTCCCAGCCTACATTCCGCTGTACTCTCTGGCTCGCCCTGAGGCTCCCAGGCAAACAAAGATACTTCCAGCAGGCATGGAATTCCAAGGACTTAGAGATGACCTCCTGGAAGGTGAGGCTAGGCCTATGTTGAGGCAACATTAAATTCTATGCTACATAATCCCTTTAAAATCCCTCACTGGTCCTCCACTGCCTTCACATTGAAGGCAAATCTTTGCAGACTTCTTTATGATCTGGCTATCTCTTTGGCCAGGTGCCTCCTTCCCTTGGCCCACACATGCCTCCCTCTTCCCATCATGGGCAGTTGTATGTTCATGTTGCCTCTTATTTCCAAGGCCTTGCATGGACTATTTCCTTTGCCTGGAAACCTGGCCAATCCCAACTCAGGCTTTTACGTGCTAAGGCTCGGATTCTTGTTCCTAAGCCTGGAATTCTTTTTTTTTTTTTTTTTTTATTGCATTTTAGGTTTGGGGGTACATGTGAAGAACATGCAAAATTGTTGCATAGGTACACACATGGCAGTGTGGTTTTCTGCCTTCCGTCCCCTCACCTGTATCTGTCATTTCTCCCCATGCTATCTAAAAAATCTGGAAACAACAGATGCTGGAGAGGATGTGGAGAAATAGGAACACTTTTACACTGTTGGTGGGAATGTAAATTAATTCAACCATTGTGAAAGACAGTGTGGCGATTCCTCAAGGACCTAAAAATAGAAATCCCATTTGACCCAGCAATCCCATTACTGGGTATATATCCAAAGGATTATAAATCATTCTACTATAAGGACAAATGCACACGAATGTTCATTGCAGCACTGTTTACAATAGCAAAGACCTGGAACCAACCCAAATGCCCAACGATGATAGACTGGATAGGGAAAATGTGGTACATATACACCATGGAATATTACACAGCCACCAAAAATGATGAGTTCATGTCCTTTGTAGGGACATGGATGAACCTGGAAACCATCATTCTCAGCAAACTGACACAAGAGCAGAAAATTAAACACCACATATTCTCACTCATAGGTGGGTGTTGAACAACAAGAACACATGGATAAAGAGAGGGGAACACTACACACTGGGGTCTGTTGGGGGGAAATGGGGGAGGGACGGGGGGGTGGGGAGGTGGGAAGAGATAGCATGTCTCATTGCTACTTTTAAAAACAAATATTTTGTGACAAAACTCTAAAGCTTCTTTACCCAAAGAATATTCATTCCATCTTCATATTTACATAGTACTTTAGGCACATAATGATAATCCATTTTTAAATTTTCCATGAAAATATTATTCTACTGTTTTTATTTTATTTCTGTAATACATTAAATATAGGTTACAAATTAAAAACACATTACATATTAAATTCATAGAAGAATATTTATAATACATGTGTAAGGTAAAATGCATAAAAGTGGAGTGTACATTAACATATTCACTATAGTCTAAGAAATATAAATTTAGCGTTATTAAAGCTTTATACCTTTCCATTCAAAAGATATGAAATCCTTGCCTTTGTGTTTTTTATTCCTTTCATTTCTACTTTGTGGGGTTCACTTCATATGCCTATATTCAGTAATGTATTCAGTTTTCCACTATTTTCAAATTTATATAAATGGTATTAGCTGTACATGTTAAGGACTTCCATTTTCACTCCACTTTGTATTCCTGAGAGTCATCCATCTTGATTTCTACAAATGCATATATTTTATTTTCATTATTACACAGCATTTATTATAGTATTACTGTAAAATATATTTATTTTCCCATTGATTATGCTGTATTCAAGGTTTTGGTTTTGCTTTGTTTTGACAATGAAAGCTGTTATAAATATTCTTGAGCATATCTTCTGGTATATATTTGGAAGTTTTTTCCTAGGTAAATGCCTAGGGTGGACTGCTGGATCATAGTGTATGCCCATCTTCAGTTTTCCTAGATGATGTTAAGTTATTTTTCAAAGTGATTGTACTCATTTATTGTACTCATTTATATTCCCATCAGCAGGGAATGTTGTTGCTCACATGCTCACCAATACTTTCTATTTCTTGACATTTTATTTTTTGTTGAACTGATGATGAAATTATATTTTACTATATTAACTTCGGCTTTGTCAGTTAAATATTTTTTCATTTTTCATGGGGGCTATTCATATATCCTCTTATTAGAAGAATCTGTTCAAATTTTTGAAATTATCTTTTTGTTAATCATATTTATAAACTCTTTTAAAATATTCTGTAATAAGCTATTATAAAATATATTTATATGTGTGTATATAGTACACACAGGCACACACAAACACATTTGTATATTACAAATATCTTCTTTCACTTTTTGATCACCTTTTGATCTACTGATTAATAGATAATAGTAATTTTTGTTTTGTTTTGTTTTGTTTTGAGATGGAGTTTCACTCTTGTCACCCAGGCTGGAGTGCTATGGTACAATCTTGGCTCACTGCAACCTCCAGGTTCAAGCGATTCTTGTGCCTCAGCCTCCTGAGTAGCTGGGACTACAGGCATGCACCACCATGCCAGGCTAATTTTTGTATTTTTAGTAGAGATGGATTTCACCATAATGGCTAGGCTGGTCTTGAACTCCTGACCTTGCAATCTGCCCGCCTCAGCCTCCCTAAGTGCTGGGATTACAGGCATGAGCCACAGGGCCCAGCTAGTAATTTTAATGTAAGTGAAATGTTCACACTTTTAACTTATGTTTTATGCCCTTTGTCTTTGGTTTCACAAAATCATTTTTCCATTCCAACATTATATAGTCTACTGTGTTGTCTTATGAAGCCATTAAAGTTACACATTTCACAAGAGAATCTTTAGTTCTTTTGGAAATGGATAATAAAAGAGGATGATATAGCCCTATAATATAATTTGTCATATAAATAATCAGTTTTAGCAGCACCATTTATCTAAAAGTTCATCAGTTCTACAACTAATCTTCATTACCATCTTTGTCAAATCTAAGTTGTCCAAATATATATGAATGTATTTCCTTGCACTCTACTTTCTCATTGATCAGTTTGTCTTGTTTTGCCCCAGTGCACAATTTTCTAGTTAATCTCACTTAATAAGTTTGGATATTTGGTGTGGTATGGTACTGACATTTTTTCTTTCTCAAGAGCATATATGCTATTCTGTATCACTTGTTCTTCATATAAATTGTTAGGTTATTAAATTTCATTTCAATTTCTATTAAAATAGTTTGAAATTTTTATTAAAGTTAATACATAAATCAATTTGTGAAGCATTTACAATTTCATGATATTCTTTTTTCTCTTTATGCACATGGTTCATATTTCCATTATTTAAATATTTTCATTTTCTTCATTTGGGCTTTGAGTACATACTTTCTGAGATCCTAGTTAATGAATATCAGTAGTATGATTTTTTTCAGTGACACATTCTGTTTGATTTGTCTGATATAAAAAAACAGTAATTTTTAAATTAATTGTTCATTGATAATTTGGCTAAATATGTAAATTTTAATGATTTATCTGTAAATCACTGCAGGTTCCTTATATACACAATGATATCTTTGAATACTGAGAGTTTTATTTTCCTTTATAATCATGTTATTTTATTATTTTCTTGTTTTTCCATACTGATTAGATAGCGATCTTTCTTGATTTTTCATGAATATAAAGAGAATTTGAAAATATATTTCACCCTTACATATAATGTGTGTATAAGTTTTTGTGGCTGTCCTTTATCAAGTTGAATAAAATTTTTTCTATACATATTTATTAATTTTTAAAGTCATAACTGGATGTTAATTTTTACTGACTGTGATGTTTCTACATCTTTCGAAATTACTAAGAATCCAGAGATCAGACCTCACATAAATGGTTAGATAATTTTTTAAAATAAAGAAACAGGCATCTCAGTGAAACAAAGGTAACATTTTCAACTGATGATACTAGAAAAATTGGATATCCATATGCCCCCAAATGTACTTCCACCTGTATCTCACAATACATAGAAAAATTAACTAAATATAAATCTTAATGCAAATATAACATCCATAATTACACCACTTCTGAACATATACAAAGTTGTCTGAGATATAACACCAACAACACAGGATACAAAAGAAAAAAATGATGTTCTACTGCATTAAGAATGTATGCTCTTCAGAAGAAACTTCTGAGAGAATTAACAAGACATAGATTGGTGAAAACACTAGCAAATCACACCTGTGAGAAAAGACATGTCTGAGCTCAGAAAAAGCAATAATGAGAAAATGAGCACTTTTTAAAGAACAGACAGAAGATTCAAGACAAGTCACCAAGACAATATATGGGTGGCAAATTAGCATATGAAAAGATGCTCAATCTCACTAGTCAGTAGATAAATGCAAATTAATGCCACTATGAGCTACCAATACACACCAATTAGAATGGCTAAGATTTAAAAGGCTAATCCTTCAAGATTGTCAGGGATGTGGTGCAAATGGAATTCTCTTATGCTTTGGTGGTGGTAATATAAAATGTATAACGACTTTGGAAAACAGTTTGGGAGTTTCTTAACATGCTCAGTTAAACCCTAGCCTATGACTGAGCCATTTAGCTGCTAGGCATTTACCCAAGAAAAATGAAACCATATGTCCACACAGAAACCTACACGTGAATGTTCACAGCAGCTTTATTTGTAATAGGAAAAAATGGAAAACAATCCATATATCTATCAACAAACAAATGTATAAGAAATATTATGTTACAACCCATACAAAAGAATATTACTCAGCAATAAAACAAAATGAACAATTGGTATGCGCAACAATGTGGATGGATCTTTAAATAATTATGTTAAGTGGTAGAAGCTTAACAAAAAAACGTCGCAGGTATTATTATTCCATTTACATAAAATTCTAGAAAAAAAAACCAACAGCGATGGTTGGTTGCTTAGGGGTAAAAGTCAGGAGGGGTAAGAGGGATGGTTTACATGAAGAAACTTTTGAGACAGATGAATATGCTTATCACACAGATTGTGGTGAGGACTTCACAACTGTATATATGTCACAATTTATCAAATTGTACATTTTATCATGCGTAGTTCATTCTATGTCATTCACATCTCATTAAAGCTGTAAAAAGAAAACTACTTATTGGTAAGATACGAAATGCTTTTACTCTATGATTGAAATAAAAGCAAAACATCCAGTTCTTTGACCTGTGCTCAACATCGCACTACTGGCTATAGCTAACAGCAACAAGAAAGAAAAGAAAGTAAAAGGATTTCTATGTAATTCGGTGAAAGAAAGCAAACTTTTTCATTATAGGGTGCTGCATCAGTTTGATAGCAAGATGGGGAAGAAAATGAACCTTGACGATTACACTGGACACGAACATTAATTTGAGGCGGATTAATTAGTTTGATTAATCTTAGGTAGTATTAAAATTTGAAAAATTGTAAACTGGTCTTTATCAATATTAAAAACTTCTGCTCCTCGAATGACAAAGCTAAGGGGAAAAAATAAGAAACAGAGTAGAGACGAACATATTTGCAATGCGTGTATCTGACAGTAGACATGTATCCTAAATATATAAAGACTTTTGTAAACCAGAGATGAAAAGATAACCTTTTTTTAAAAAAATGGGCAAAAGATTTAGAGAAGGCATTTCACAACATATATAAATGGCCAACAGGCACTTGAGAAGATGCTTAACAGTTATTGGTCTTCAGGAATTCGCAAATCAAAAGCCGCAGAAACTATCAAGCACACGTTAGAATGGTTTAAAAAAAATGTAAAAACAGCATAAAATCTAATGCTAGAGAAGTATGAGATATCCAGGAAGCATCTATAATTTTGGTAGGAGTATAAAATGACACAGTGTGTTTGTTAAATATGCACTGACCATAAGATCCAGCAATTCCACTCTCAGTCTTGTTTCAATCAAAAGAAAGAAACTATCAGCAATTTGTATAGGGAAAGTTTAATATAAAAGAAATAAGTCTAACAAGAGATTGTAAGTCAAGAGAACTCTAACGAATACGAAAATAGCACATAGAATAGGCAGTCACTTCCCTTAAGTGCTAAGCTAGAGAACTCAAGAACCTCAGGAGAAGGTGCAGTCCAATCTCACCGGCTAGCAAAGCACGGCGGAGGTTGCTGTGTCTGGGAAACCCGCTGGAAATGGACTCCTTGGACCTAGTCTACAACCTGTTCTCAAGGGTGCTGGGGAAAGCTGTTCCTGGAACGGTGTCTCGTTGGAAGTGCTCTCCTGCAAGACTTCCCAGGGAAAAATGGCCAGGAAACGGTGTTGGTTATTGGGTGCTGCTTCCTGTCATGCAGGGCAGGAATTCGGTATCTTAGCCCCATGTGTTGCAGAAGGTGAAGGCTGGAGAAGCCATGCACAAGGTGTGCCAGAGGGAACCCTCCTTTCCTCCTGCAGTGTGTTCCTGGCGCCCTCTATTGACAAACTTTAACATCGTGCTAATTGAAACGGCCAAGATCCATTTTCGCAAAGAGGGCTGCGTTTGTGAATTTGGAACCGAGTTATAAATCAGTAGCCAGCACGCATTCCCAGCTATTTAACCTCTAAAGTAAATGAAAGCTTACATTTATCATAATAACTTTTAACAAGGATATTTATTGCATATTCATTCATAGTAACCAAAACGGAGAAAACATGGAAATAACACAAATGTTAAGTAACAGAAGACTGGAGAAACACAATGCGGGGAATTTACACAAAATCATACTAGACAGCAGGAAGATACCACATAATAGACATGATAGTCTCAAAAGCATGTTGAGCAAAGAAAACAGGACGCAAAGCAGTATATATTGTATGATTCCACTTACGTGAAGTCACGGAATGGGCAAAATTAATCTTTGCGGCAAGAAATCAGAATAGTGGCTGAAGCTGGAGCAGAAAGGCTAAATGAGAATTAATCTCAAAGTGGCAGAAGGGAACAATTTAATGTGGTAGCAGAGTTCAGTATTTTGATTGGCTATTGATTAAATGACTGTAGACACTTGTCAAAACACATCAAACTGCACTCTGAATATGTGTGCACTTTACTCTTTATAATTTTGTGACAATTAGCAAAATCTATGGTACATCTGAAAAAGTAGCCTGAATAGTTTAGATGAAAATGGCTAACTAAAGTTGCAAGAAACACACAAAAATGTATGTATACATTCAATTACTTTCCTTACTGAAAAATTCTGACACGAAGAACTTCAGTATGATTCAGTATTATTTTAGTTTTAGGTCACACAGTTTGATGTCAAAATTCAAGATGAACAAATATTTTTAGGATGATTGAAAAAAATTATATGTTATATACGCAGTCTCTCTCTCTCTCTCTCTCTCTCTCTCTCTCTCTCTCTCTCTCTCTCTCTCTCCCTCCCTCTCTTTTGAGATGGAGTTTTGCTCTTGTTGCCCAGGCTGGAGTGCAACGGCACAATCTCGGCTTATGGCAACCTCTGCCTCCCAGGTACAAGCTATTCTCTTGCCTCAGCTTCCCAAGTACCTGGAATTAAAAGTGTTTCCCACCAAGCCTGGCTAATTTTGTAATTTTGTAGAGGCAGGTTTCCCAATGTTGGTTAAGCTGGTCTCAAACTCCTGGCCTCAAGAGATCCACCCACCTAGGCCTCCCAAAGTGCTGGGATTACAGGTGTGAGCCACTACTCCCAGCCCTGTGGCCTTTCTTAATTGCTCATTTTTAGTGGTTTTTGGTATGACTAGAAACAAAGCAAATGGGAACATGCATGTAAAAAATTTTTAGTTCCATCGAGATTAATGTTTTAGCCCTCAAACAGCAAACAGCTAAAAGGATCTGCTAACAAATTCAAACCTCCCTAAAATATGAAGCAAAGTAGAACATGAGCCACATTTGCACTGTTTTTTAATTTTGAGGCACAATCAAATGAATCTTAAAGGTTATCCCATTATTGTGACCTATATAACACACTATTGCCAAGGGAAATAAAAGGGAATTTAATCTATTTGAAGATATAGTCGATGAAGTTTTTTAGAAAACTGTTAATCTGATAGGTTTGAATAATTATACAGAGTAAATTTATCAGGGACAGAGTCAGCATAATTTTTACAATATAATGATATGGTCATTAGAATTACAGGAATCTGTCTAGCACCTATTTTTAGAAGAACAATCAAAACATTTGTTGAACTCATTTGCTGGGCTCAACTACATTTGCTGATGTGCACATTGCCAAGACATGTTTTGTAAAGCAAAACATGAATAAAGGTGGGCAGTAGATATAACTGATGTAAGTAAAGCAGTAACATCAAGTAAATGTTTGTTTTTATGTCAAAATAAAACAACAGTTACAGTAGAGATGAAAGTCTTGATATTCTCATACTTTCTTTCTTTGTTGAAATGTGTGACCGTGATCTGGGTTTCTGTGGTGACATTAAAGAATGTTATCAGAGTCATGATATAGATAAATAGCCTCTTGTAAATCTTTTTTATTATTTAATGTAATTATACAAGGATATGCATGAGAAATAAAGTTACATCTATAATTAAACAACACAACAAAACCTATGTACCACCAGCAGACTTGTGATGGTACACAACTTGTCAGCATAGTAAATGCTAACAAAAGTACTACTATTCTGTAAAGAAAAAATACAAACATTTGTGACTATTATTTCTGTGTGTCATTTGGTTATTTTTCTTGCTTTCTATACCATTGTCTTTTAGAACTTATATCAAAACTTGACGATGTCTATACCGAACACCTGTAATAGAATGTAAATTGATTTAAGTAAATAAGAATGTGAATTTCATATGAAAGATTGAATGGGATCTACATTTTGCTTTTCATTTTCAATAGACATTTTCAAATATGTGACCAATTAAGGGAAAAGGTATTTATATAAATGGCATGTCTCTATGGGTTCTTGAATTATTATAAGACTTTTTTAGATTTTGGATTTTTATTCTTAAAAAAATCATAAAATTTATATTTTTGTCCAAAATAAAAATTACTTCCTCTTCTAAATTTAACTTATTTTGCCAAGCAAAATCTAATTTTCAACATATAAATATTTTGTATTAAAAAGAATATTTTGTATTAAAAAGAACAGAACATTTCATATATAATATTGAATATTTATGTTAATATTCTTATGATTTTATATCAGAAAAACTCAAAGATGATATTCTAAATTTGGAGCCTTCAAATACTATTATGAGGACAAAAATAGGGAAACTCCAAATGATATCAAATGTTATTTTGCTAATGAAGGAATTAAACATTTCAAGATTCATATTTATTTGAGTAACATAATTTAGTATAAAATTTATGTATTCACTGATTACATCATCATCGTATCATCATTTTGGTATAAATTAGCAAGGAGATATAAAATTACATTGAAATTATTGTAAAGAAGTTGCTTGTGAATACATTAAAAGATCTATAGGCAAAACCTCAAAAAACCATGACTGACATTTGATATTTAACCTTTCTCTGCTGTATGCCATAGAAACCTCCTTTGATATTTTTACCTCACTTTGGTAATCAACCAAAAAACACTACAGTCTAATGGAAAGTTGAATTGCCTTTATTGGCCTGAAGTATTATTATTATTTCTAATATAATAATTATTTTAACCCATATTTATTTTCTACACTCAAGTATTATTATTGAAACGTATATCCTAAAGCACTTGTGTTTTCTATTCATATTAAAAATGAAATTTGTATTCATAGTAACTTGTTCTTAATGAATTAATAGTGACTCCAAGAACTCTGTATACTCTTTTCTAAATGTACTATAAATAATCACTTCAGTAATTTATTCTCAAATTGGCCAGCCTTTTGTGTAGTTCACTTTTCCCTATTTTCAGAATCCTTGTTCCTTCTTTTAGGATTAATGAACAGTTTAACATTGTCAGTTCATACATATATATTTTTCTGTCTCTTCCTTCTTTTCTCCAAATAGTCTCTAGGATTAAGAATGTTGACTTTCCATTATATCTTTAAATTATTCCAGTATATTTTGATCCATTGTATCTGAGTCTTAAGACTTGAAGTTATTTTGAACTGCTAATTTTTTTTTTATAATCTCACAAGCCTAAATATTGAATTTTCTCTTGAAGGTACTTATTTAGTTTATCATTTGTAGGATTATTATTATTGGAGAAGACATAAAACAGGAGCTTAGTATATCTCCATTTCTTCTGTAATATCTCTTTTCAACCAATGCTCCTTTACACACACTTTTAATGAATTATTACTACTATTATTGAAATGGAGTTTCATTCTTGCCCAGGCTATAGTGAAGCAGAGCTATCTAGGCTCAATGCAACCTCTGGCCCTGAGTTTAAGCAATTCTCCTGCTTCAGCCTCCCAAGTAGCTGGGATTACAGGTGCCTGCCACCAACCCCAGCTATTGTGTGTGTGTGTGTGTGTGTGTGTGTGTGTGTGTGTGTGTGTGTGTGTGTTTAGTAAAGATGGGGTTTCGTCATGTTGGCCAGGCTGGTCTCCCACTCCTGAACGCAGGTGATCTACCCACCTTGGCCTCCCAAAGTGCTGGGATTACAGGCATGAGCCACTGTGCCTAGCCATAAATTATTTTTACCTTCTTTATGTTTCTTCCTGTGAAATCATACATTCATAGAAAAGCATTCTATTCATCTGAAGCATCTTATTAATTTTATATAAATAACATTAATTATTGATTCAAGTTGCATTCATTTAAGGAACACAATTTGATCAGTCTTGTGAATTGTGTATAGTCATAAAACCACAACCATAAACAAGATACAGAACATTTTCATTTCTCACAAAAGATTCTTCATGCTCCTTTTAAAGTGCAAAGCTCATCTGTGCCTGGACCCAGTCACTGATTTGCTTAAAGCCACCATGAATCTTTGTGTAAATTACATAAATTGAACAAAATAGCATGCACTCTTTTGTCTGGCTGCTTTCATTTAGAGAAATGATTTTTAAATTCACATAGTAGTATGCTTATTATTTTATATGATGGAGAAATATTTATTTGTATGGCTACACCACATTTTGTTTATCCATCCTTTTGTGGATGGGCATTTGAGATGTATTTAGTTTAGGGCTATATTTTTAAAATTCTATGAATGTCTCTGTGAGGATGTATATTCTCATTTCTTTTTGGTAATGCTTAGGAATGGCACCACTAAGTCATATGGTAAATGAATACTCAACTTTTTAAGAAACTTCTTAAGAATACTCAACTTTTTAAGAAAGTTTCCCAAAAGGTTGCATCATTTCACATTGCCATCAACAGGGTATGAGATCCAGTTATTTTGCACCTTGACCTTGCTTGCTATCATTAGTCATTTTGATTTGAACCATTTTAATGGATAAATAGTGGCAACATGTTCGGTTTCTGTGTGCATTTTCTTGATGACTAATGATGCTGAATATCTTTCCCTGTGTCTATTGTCCATTTATATACCTTCTTTTGTAAAATACCTGTTGGAATCATTTGTCTATATTTTTGGAGGTGGCATTTTTTCTTATTACTATTGAATTGTTAGGATTTCTTAAGTATTCTGGAAGCATATCAATGTCAGAAATATATAAATAATATTTTCTTTATAGAATGTTATTTTTAAGGATATCTTTGAAGGATAAAATATTTTAATTTTAAAAGGATACATTTATTATTTTTCACTAATGATTTATGTTTTAATTGTATTATTTAAGAAATTTTGTCTACTTACCTAGACTTTTCTATTTTATTTTTCTTAACTTTCATTTTAAGTTTGGGGTTCATTTGCAGGTTTGTTACATAGGTAATCTGTGTCATGGGGATTTGTTACACTGATTATTTTATCTGCTAGATATTAAGCCTAATATCCATTAGTTATTGTTCCTGATCCTCCCCTTCCTCCCACTGTCTACCCTCCGAAAGGCACCTGTGTTTTGTTCCCCTCTATGTGTCCAAGTGTTCTCATCATTTAACTCCCACTTACAAGTAAGAACATGCGATATTTGGTTTTCAGTTCCTGTGCTAGTTTGATAAGGATAATGGCCTTTAGCTCCATCCACGTCCCTGCATAGGACATGATCTCATTCTTTTTATGACTGCATAGTATTCCATGGTGTAAATGTATGACGTTTTCTTTAACCAGTCTATCATTCATGGGCATTTAGCTTGATTCCATGTCTTTGCTATTATGAATAGTGCTGCAATGAACATATGTGTTCATTTATCTTTATAATAAAATGATTTATATTCCTTTGGGTATATACCCAGTAATTGGATTGCTGTGTCAAATAATATTTATGTCTTTAGGTTGTTAAGGAACTACCAAAACATCTTCCACAATGGCTGAACTAATTTAAACTACCACCAACATTGTATGTGTTCCCTTTCTCTGCAACCTCTATAGCATCTGTTGTTTTTTGATGTTGTAATAATAGTCATTCTGACTGGTACGAGATTGTATCTCACTGTGGTTTTGATTTACATTTCTCTAATGATCAGTGATGTTTAGTTTTATTTCATACAA
The DNA here is from genome assembly GCF_048565385.1 of Saimiri boliviensis. Taxonomy (NCBI): domain Eukaryota; kingdom Metazoa; phylum Chordata; class Mammalia; order Primates; family Cebidae; genus Saimiri; species Saimiri boliviensis. Next base: position 48,616,706 of record NC_133461.1, read on the forward strand.
TTTTTGGCCTCATGTATGTCTTCTTTTGAGATGTGTCTTATCATGTTCTTTGCCCATTTTTAACGTTTTTCTTTTTTAAATTCCTTTCTTGTAAAATTTCTTATAGATAGATGCTGGATATTAGACATTTGTCAGATGCATAGTTGGCAAAATTTTTCCCCCACTCTATAGGTTGGCTATTAGTCTGTTGTTAGGTTCTTTGGCCAAGCAGCTCTTTTGTTTAATTAGATACCATTTGTCACTTTTTGCTTTTGTTGCAATTGCTTTTGGCATTTTCATCACAAAACCTTTGCTCATGCCTATAACCTGAATGGCACTGCCTAGGTTGTCTTCCAGGGTTTTTATAGTTTTGGGTTTTACATTTAAGTCTTTAGTCCATTTGAGTTAATTTTTGTATATGGTATAAAAAAGGGGTCTAGTTTCAGTCTTCTGCATATGACTAGCCAGTTTTCCCAGCACTATTAATTGAATAGGGAATCCTTTCTGCCTTGTTTTTTTTCATGTTTGTCGAAGATCAGATAGTTGTAGGTGTAGTGTGCAGTTATATTTCTGGGTCCTCTATTCTGTTCTATTGGTTTGTCTGTCTGTTTTTGTACCAGTGACATGCTGTTTAGTTATTACAGCCTTGTAGTGTAGTTTGAAGTTGGGTAGTATGATGCCTCCAGCTTTATTCTCTTTGCTTAGACGGTTTTGGCTATTCAGGCTCTTTTTTGGTTACGTGTAAATTTTAAAATAGTTTTCTCTGCTTCTGTGAAGAATGTCAGTGGTAGTTTAATAGAAATAGCATTAAATTTATAAATTGCTTTGGGCAGTATGGCCATCTTAACGATATTCATTCTTCCTACCCATGAGCATCAAATGGTTTTCCATTTGTTTGTATCATCTCTGATTTATTTGAGCAGTGCTTTGTAGATCTCCTTGTAGAGATCTTTCACCTCTCTATTGAGCCATATCCCTAGGTATTTTATTCTTCTTATGACAATTGTGAATGAGAGTTTGCTCCTGATTTGGCTCTTGGCTTGACTGTTTTTAGTGTATAGGAATGCTAGCGATTTTTGCACATGGATTTGGTATCCTGAGACTTTGCTGAAGTTGTTTATCAGTTTAAGAAGCTCTTGAGCTAAAACTATGGAGTTGTCCAAATACAAGATCATGCCATCTATAAACGGGGATAATTGACTCTCTCACTTCTTATTTGGATACCCTTTATTTCTTTCTCTTTCCTGAGGCCCTGGTCAGAATAGGGAAATAACAGTGTTTATTGTAAGTGACTTCTAAATCGTGTTCTTCTCACTAATTTAACCTTTACAGTGTATTCATATGCTTAAAGATTTCATGAAATTATATTTTTTAAATAAAAATATCAAAAGTAGATACAAAATACAGAATATTACATGCCTCACCTGGTTTCATGTTATGACTTAGAGGTGACCAGTATTTTACTTTCCTAGTATCAACACAAATACTGAGCTAATTATTCTTCCCTTGCCAGTTTGAATTAAGTTCTAGGAAACTCTTTAGTTATATAATAGATAGCTAATCATGTGAGCTGATCTATATCTTTGCTGAAGGCATCAGTTTATAGTGAGTATACTCACTAAGATGTGACAATCTTTGTAAAGTACTTAAATAAGAGAAAAGTTATCTATAGTTCTAAGTCCCGTTTCTGCTATTCATACATTTCTTTCAATTTGAATATTTTTATGATATATTTCTATTAATAAGATATTTTCTCTAGAGTTTTTAATAAAATAAAACCCAAAGACATAATGTATATGCTAAATAAAGCAAAAAAAGCAAAGCCATAAGTTCAATTTAGCATAAACAGTAATATTCACAGAAGACACTTTTTAAAATAATAACAAAATATAGGAAAACTTAAAGATTACTTGCGGTCAAATAAACAAATATCTAAAAAAGTATTTTCGATGCCCTGACAAAAAAATTAACCTGAATGTCAATTACAAAATAAAAATGTATAAAAGTGGTTCCAAATAGTTTTTAGAATGATTGAGTAGTCCCGCCCAAACCCATGTTTCACTTTTGTAATTAAGTTGTTTTAAATTTGCCATTTAAAAATGATACCATTTACTTTCAGTTGTGCTACTCATGTATCAATTCATATTTGTACTTATGAGCAGAAACATGTATATCAAGGCTTTTATTTCTAATAATATGACAGACTAAATAACATAATATTTCTCCCTCAGAAAACAATAAAAATTGCCAGATAAAACATTCTTCTTGCATTGGATATGCACCTCTGGCCCACAATGATAAATAGGGTTTCTAAATGATTATCATGTGATTACCTGTCATGGAACAGATTATTTAAATTACTAAAACTTTCCATTTTATATCCCAGAGAGTTATACTGCTTACATGGCATTCTCCAGGAACCCATGCTCTATTGTTTCTGAATCTAAGTAATCTTTTAGCCAGGGATATCCTGCTAAAGGCATTCCAGAGACCAAGTTTATATCCCTGAGAATATATCATTAAACCATTTATTTAAATATCTGATTGACAAGAGTAGCTGGATTATTTTCTTTGTTTCTTTCTTTTTCCCAGTTAGCATCCCTCGAATTCTCATAAAAAGCCTGAATGAATCATAAGCTAGCTGTCAATTTTTTAAATTGTATTTATTTTTTATTTTTTGAGACAGAGTCTCACTCTGTCACCCAGGCTGAAGTGCGGTGGCATTATCTCCGCTCACTGCAACCTCTGCCTCCCAGGTTCAAGCAGCTCTAATGCCTCAGCCTCCTGAGTAGCTGGGATTTCAGGTATGCACCACCATGACCAGCTATTTTATTTTTATTTTTAGTAGAGATGAGTTTCACTATATTGACCAGGCTGGTCTTGAACTCCTGGCCTCAAATGATCCACCTGCCTTGGCTTCCCAATAAGCTACCTGTTTAACTACTTCCTAAAATACATTAACTCTATAGAAAAATAGATATAGTTTTTGTATTCAAAGTGGGTATAGTAGAGGATTTTAAAGTTTTCTTACATTCATAATTTTAATGAATAAATAGACCCAAACATGTTCCTATCCAATGAACCCTCAAAAAGGCTTATACAGTCAGTCAAGTAAATGTTACTTCTACTTTACTATGGCTCTGCACATTGCATCCTCACTGGTCCTTGTGTCTTTCTGAAAGTCTGAAAGTTATGCCCCCAGTATTCCACAAATGTACAATAAAGCTTTCTCAAATTCTCAAAACATTATAAAATATTTAAATCCTTCTACTAGTTATTTGTAAATGCAACGAGATCAGCACACCATAAATGCTTCATTTCATACAACTCACAAATGAATATTATTTTTAAAACTTAGATCTCAGTCGAGTCCCCTGCCCCTCTCCTGAAAGGTGTATTTTCCAGGATCTGATTCTCATCTCATGTATGACTGCTAAATATTGTTCACATATTTTTCATATTCTCTGAAGCCTATTTTGCATGACCACACTCAACATATATTAAGAAATTAGGTACATTGTACAAAAGAGAAGTGGAAATGCTTTCTAGGAGTGGAGGAAGAATCAAAATAAAAATGAGCCAAAAAAATCTAGGTTTATGAGGATTCAGAGTATTTATAATCTGGAGATCAGGAAAGGCTTTGCAGAAAAGGAAAATGTAAGCACACTTTGCAGAATAAGTAGGATTTTAATAGAAAGAGGAATCAAAATTCCAGGCAGATTTAAGTGTGTCTCTGAATGTATAAATAATGTAAGGATAGGATGTAATCTTGGAACAATAAATACTATAGATGGGGTTGTGGTGGGAAATAAAGTGCTAAAGTGGTAAGATGCCGGAGAATGTTAAATATCAGTCTAAAGAGCTTTGGCTTTCTTTTGAAGTTATGTATATTTACCAAACTATCCTGAATAAGATAAGCCTTTAACAGTTAAACGTTAGAATTCTCATTTAAGGAAAACAAATCAAAATAACATTTGTTGAGTGCCAATCAATGTCCTTGGAACTTACATTTATTCTAACACATTTAATCCTGGCCCTAATTCTATGTTGGAAGTGTGATATATAATTTACATTCATGGAAAAAGCACTCATAAAAGGTTTATCACTTACTCCAAGTCACATAAGCAGTAAGTGGATGAAATTAAAGTTGGAACCTATAAAGCCATAAAAATTTTAAGGAGGCTTTAACAGCAATTCAGGTGAGAGATAAGAAGAGTCATAATCAGGGGAGTTGTGGGAAAGTTAAGGAGGTGATAGTTTTCAAGATATTCCAGGAGTTTGAGTTTCATTAATGATGCTTAGAGGATGAGGAATAGTTAGAAGGCATGAAAATGTCTCTTATGTCTTTCTTATTGCTGTCCTGAGTAATGCGGTACAAATCCTGTCTTGTCCTGGAATGCAAGCTTTGCCAAATCCCACTGCTGTTGACCAAACTTTTTACCCACTTTGGACATATTTGGAGTAGTTTAAAGATAGGAAAATATTTATAGTTCAGAGTACTGTGTGCTTAACAGGTGACACTGAATAAGGCAATCTATTACCATTATGAAAGAGCTGCTTATTTCCTCTAATTATCAAACTTGGAGGAAGAGATACATTCATTAGACTAATGTAACCACAGACCTAGTTGCCCACTCATATCCACTCCATGACAACTATTTCTCAAATCTGTAGGTGATTACTGAACTTGCAGTGTGAATAATCTGCAAAAGTAAATAGATTTACTATGTAGGGATAGATCAGGTGACCTGATCCCCTTTCCTCCTTTAAGTTTTAAACTATAAAAAATTGTACAAAGTAGGCTGGGCATGGTGGCTCACACCTGTAATCCCAGCACTTTGGGAGGCCAAGGCGGGCAGATCAGGAGACTGGGAGTTTGAGACCAGCCTGGCCAATATGGTGAAGTCCTATCTCTACCAAAGATACAAAAATTAGCTGGGCATGGTGGCGCATGCCTGTAGTCCCAGCTACTTGGGAGGCTGAGGCAGGAGAATCACTTGAAGTGGGAGACCAAGGTTGCCGTGAGCTGAGATAGCACCACTGCACTCCAGCCTGGGTGACAGAGCGAGACTTGGTCTGGAAAAAAATATATATATACATATATATATACACACACATATATACACACACACACAATGTAAACTGATGATCAAATGAAAATCATGGGACGTGTTAATGCTGGGACAGGGAGGTGACCATAAATCTAAAAGTAAGGTCTGATAAGGTCAGATCTGGAAAAGTGGATGGGATCTGAGGCTAAAATGGGAGTCTCCTACTCCTTGCCTAAATCAACATTTGTACATGAGGTAATATCTCTTCACATATGTAAAAATAGCTTTTGGCAAAAGGACAACTGATAACAAATGTTGATGAGGACGTGGAAAAAAAGAAATCTTTGTACAATGTTGGTAGAAATGTAAATTAGGCCAGGTGTGGTGGCTTACACCTGTAATCCCAACACTCTGGGAGGCTAGAGCAGGCAAATCACTTGAGGCCAAGAGTTCGACTCCAGCTTGGGCAACTTAACGAAACCCCATCTCCACTAAAAATGGAAAAATTAACCAGGCAGGTGGAGCTCACTTGTAGTCCCAACCACTTGGGAGGCTAAGGCCTGAGCATTGCATGAACCCAGGAGGCAGAGGTTGCAGTGAGCTGAGATCGTACCACCACAACTCAGCCTGAGCAACAGAGTGAGATTCTGTCTTAAAAAAAGAGAAAGAGAAATTTAAATTAGCATAGCTATTATAGAAAATAGTAAATGTGTCTCAAAAAATTAAAAATAAAAAACTGCCATATGATTATAGATTCAGCAAGCCTACTAATAGGTATATATGTAAATACAATAAAATCAGTATGTCAAGAAGGTATCTGCACCAACACATTCACTGTAGCATGAATTCACAATAGCAAAAATATAGAATAAAGCAACATGTCCATAAACAATTGAATGAATAAAGAATATGTGGTATACGTATACAATGGAATACTATTCAGCCTTAAAAAGGAAAGATTCTATCATTTGTAACAACATGGATGAGCCTGGAGGATATTATGTTATAAGAAATAAGCAAGGCACAAAGACAAGTAGGTGATTTTACTTACATGTATAACATAAAAAAGTTGAACTTACAGAAGCAGATAGTAAAATGGTGGTTAATAGGAGATAGGGGAGGGGAGATGGGTGTATGTTGACCACACAGTGCAAAGTTTCAGTTAGACAGGAGAAATAAGTTCTGGAGCTCTAATGTATAGCCTGATGACTACAGTTAATAATGTATTATATACTCAAAAATTGCATAGATAGTAGCCTAAATGTTCTCAGCACACTAAAACAATGAGAGGTATGTGAGCTGATGGACATGCAAATTAATCATTCCATCATATATGGATATATTCACATCACTTCATACTCCATTAATATGTACAATTTTCATTTGTCAACTAAAAATAGATTTTTTTTTTTAATAGAAAGCCTCCCTCTGTTACCCAGGTTTACTGCAGCCTCAACTTCCTGGGCTCAAGTGATCCTCCTATCTCAATCTCCTGAGTAGCTGGGACCACAGTTGTGCACCATAACATCTAGCTAATGTTTTAAAAATTTTTGTAGAGACAGTCTCACTTTGTTGTCCAGGCTGGTCTTGAACACCTGACCTCAAGTAAATCTCCTGCCTCAGTCTCCCAAAGGGCTTGGATTACAAGTATTAGCCTAATAAATAGATGAGGTTTTTTTAAATCTACATTTGTGCACCCACATGTGTAAACAGTTGGGTGCATGGCACAGATCTTGATTTATCAAGCTATTCCATCACATATTGATTTGCTAGAAAGAAGAAAGAGAGAAAAAGAGACCGAAGAAATAGTCAGTTTCTCTTCTCATCTACGAGACTTTACTCATGTGATTCTCCTTCAAGGAAGCAGGAGAAAGAATAGAGCCAGCTATGTTTGACCACAGACAAGTGAAAAACACAACTTGATATGTACAAGAAATATTTTACTATGAACCACACACTCATATATCCTTTAGAAACCTAGATCTCTTAACGTTATGGATATTACAGTTAACATCATCCAGCTTATCTTGGCTTAAATAATAATGAGTTGTGTATGCTCATGCCACTATGAACACTAACAGTCAGGTGGATTTAGTGTTGGTATAATTCCATAGGTCTATGTTGTCACTAAGAATATAGCTTATTTTCTTATTCCACTCAGCTTTATGTAGGCTCAGTTATTCCAGAGCTATCTTCTTGGTGGTTCCAAGATGGCCACCGCCAGGTTTTGAAACTGGTTGATTTCTTATTCATATGCAGAGATAATTGAAGGAAGAAAAAGATGGCAGAGAAATATAGCAACGAAGAGGGCACATAACTGCACGTACATCACACAGTCATTTTACTCTTGCCAACAGTTTCATATCCATTCCTAAATTAATTATGATTAGGAGAAAGCCATTGCTTAGATATTATTACCAGGTTCAATTTTGGCTCAAACCCTTAAAAAAAGAATAAAAAATATGCTGATTGGTTTATGCCAGAAATGTTCCAACCTCAGAACTGGGTGATCTCTCCCATCCAAACATCAAGACTGGAAAACACAGCGTCTTTCTGAAAGGAGGAAGTGGAACGCGTGCCAAGAATATTAACTATAACGTACGCTGCAGCTAATGAACTTGGATTATTTAGTAATGACTCACTTCTCTTGTGAGGGGAACCAAGAGACACAAAATGTCCTCTCAAAAATTCTCCACCTGTAGAGAGGAAAATGGAAACTAGAAACACAGTAAGGGGCCATGAAATTTCCTTCCCTAACAAATCCAATAACTAATGATATTTTGTCTTAAGATGTTAACAAATATGATGTGCTACATTTTTATGTAGGAAAATAGTTTTGTAGCAGTTATATAGTAATGGTAGAGGTCTGCATGCATTATTTTTAGATTGAAAGTTAAAGAATAAAAATTTAAAAACTGAGAAATATGTAGCTGTAGGCACTACATTGGCCAAGGATCATAGGTAATTTTTTTTATTATTCAAAGTAATGTAAGTTTGTTAATCTTTGAAGCAATTCTACATGTCTTCATTAAATTTTCATTGCAGTCTATGTAACATTTATGTTTTATAAATGTCAGAAAAAGGTCTTGTTTCAATTTGTGCTTGAACTTTCTAAAGCCAACAATTTTCTCTACCAACACCTACTAGAAAAAACTTCACCCCTAAAGATAACAAGCTTTCCCCTTTGGTTTGTATTTTGTTTTATGACCCAATTAACTTTAAATTAAGTAGGCTTTATGATGAAAGAACACCATCAAATTGACATATAAATAATGTTATAAATAGACTCCCAAAGGATGAACAATGAAATCTGTTACTGCAACCCATTTTTAAAAACCAGCTCTTATGAGCATGATATAAATGGTTTTGTTACCAGTTAGAGACTGCATTATATTTGTAACAGTCCAAATTGTGATGGAAAATTAATTTTACTTTTTTTCCTCAGAAACAGGAATTTTTCATGATGTGTTGTGAATAAGGACGAAGTCTAACTCAGACCTTTGGGGATTGTGATATGAACAATTTCATGAGTCTTCAGTTTTATTTATACTGTATACTTTACACCAGGAGCAGCTATACTTATAGAACATGTTTTGTAAGAAATATCTCTCTACCTTTAGAAAGAAATCTTTTCAATACACAATTTCCTAAGTAAAATTTATATATATATGCTTATATATTTATAAACTTTTTTTTGAGACAAAGTCTCCTTTTGACCCCCAATCTGGAGTGCAGTGGCACAATCCTGGTTCACTGAAACCTCTGCCTCCCAGGACTAAAGCAATTCTCAAGGCTCAGCCTCCTCATTCGCCAGGAATTCAGGTGTGCACCACTACACCCAGCTGATTTTATTATTTTTTCAGTAGAGAGAAGGTTTCACCATGTTGGCCAGGGTGGTCTCTAACTCTCGGCCTCAAGTGATCTGTCTGCCTCTACCTACCAAAGCACTAAGATTACAGGCATGAGCCACCACACCCAGCCTAAACTTTTTATTTTACAAGAGTTTTAGATTTACACAAAAAGTGTTAGGACAGAGAATTCTTACATAGCTTACACCAGGCTTGTCCAACCCATGACCCATGGGCTGCACGCAGCCAGGACAGCTTAGAATGCAGCCCAAGACAAATTTGTAAACTTTCTTAAAACTTTGAGGGTTTTTTGCTTTGTTTTGTTTTGTTTGTTTTCTCATCAGCCATCATTAGTGTTAGTGTAAATTATGTGTGGCCCAAGGCAATTCTTCTTCCAGTGTGGCCCGGGGAAGCCAAAAGATTGGACACCCCTGGCCTGTACCAATTCTCCAATTTTCAATATCTTATTTTACTATGGTACATTTGTCAAAATTAATGAACCAATATTGATACATTATTATTAATGTGAGGCTGTAGTTTACTAGGATTTTCTGTTTTTGCCCAATATCCTTTATCTCCTTCTGGATCCCATCCCCAATACCACATTACACTTAGAAATTGTGACACCTTAGGCTCCTCTAGGCTCCAACAGTTTCCTCAGCCCTTCCTTGTTGTTAATGGCCTTATTAATTTTGAGGAACAGGGTATTTGTAGGCTGTCTCTGAATTGAAATTTGATAATTTCTTCATGACTAGAACAAGGTTATAGATTTTGCAGAGGAAGGCCATAAAGCTATACATGACATTTTTATCATATTAAATTAAGGGTACCTATTCTCTATATACGTTTTTACTTATATATTAACTTTGATCACGTGACTGAAATGGTTTTGTCATGTTTTTGCATTAATATAGTGGTTCTTTTATTTCTCTTTTCATCTTGTACTGTTTGGGAGGAAGTCACTCTGCATACAAAATGAAAGCTGTATTTCTGCTCTTCCAACATACATATATATATATATATATACACATACATACATGTTGGAAAACATGTATACATATATATATAAATAAGGCCAATTTTCTTTTTTTAAAAAAGCTGTAACCTCAAACAAATAGAAGTAGTAATTGTGGGCAACTTGTGTTGTTCAGAACCTCAGGTAGAAAGTTTCTAATATTTAATTCTTAAGTATATGCTTGCTTTTCTGAATGTACTTTACTATTTCTTTTATTTATAATTTATTATATTGATATACTTTATTATTCATTGATGTATATTTATTTTGATATGCTTTATTATTTGTTTTATAGTTATTATTTACTATTTTTATATATTTTATTAAATTAAGAAGCTTCCTAATGGTGTCAGGGAGTTTTAAATTATAGATATTTAATTGTTATAAAATTTTTGTTCTATCTATATCTATGGACATAGTCATATTACTTTTTTCTCTATTCTATATATTTGATAAGTTACATTAATTTTTAATTATTGAAAACATTTAATTTTTAATACAATTTAAATTCAGTTTAATATATAGTCTTTTTGAATTTTATTTTCTAAAAATTCAATTTGCTAGTTTAGTTAGAATTTTCTTTTGTGTTCATGAGAATAATTGACCTAAAATTTTCATTTGCTAATAGAAATGGGGCAATCTGTAAAATGAGATCAGTAGTATTTCCTCTTTTTTAAATTCTTTGGACAAGTTTGTAATATTGTTTTATATATCACATAAATGTTTGGAAGATGTATTAGGACAACCATTATCCATCCTAGAGCGATTACTAAGGGACGGTTTTTAATTATGAATTCAATTTATTTAATAGTTAAAAAATACTTTTTTTCTTTATGAGTTAATTTAAGTAATTTTGCAGTCTTTGGGATTTGCCCATTGTATCTAAATTGTCAAATTTATATCGTAACATAGTATATGTTTTTATGTCTTTAAAATTTATGGTGATGTCTCCTTTATCATTTGCAGTTTGGTATTAATTGGTCAATTTTTTTCTCTTTTATCAGATGTTCAAGGAGTTTATCAATTTTTATTGGCCATGAATATGAGCCAATATTTAGTTTAGCTGATTTTCTTTATTTTACACACATTTTCTATTTCAAAGATTTATGCTCTTTTTTCTCTCCTTATACTTTCTTCAATTTTAAAAAATAATTTTTTCAGATATACTCATAGATTCTTGTCCTTTCTTCTTCCCTAACACATGCATTCATGGCTATAAAGTGCTCCCAAGTACTGCACTTGCTACCCCTTTGTCATTTTGTGATACTAAAATAAATAATATTTTATTACCATTTGCTTTAAAATATCCTAAAAACTCATTGTAATTTATCTTTTGGCCTATACCTTATATAAAAATACACGGATTTCAAAATGTTTTGGAATGTTTACTAGAGATGGGAGGGCAGGAAAAAAATAAAACTCTACATCTCAGAGACAGATAAGAGAAGAAACCATCCTGGGACATACCATTAGTTTTCCTTCAACTGAAGAAAGGATACAATCTCTAAGAAAGCCTCATCCCTGAGTCCCAGAGACCCAATGCCTGCTTAAGACAGAGGCTTACACAGAATAACAGAATACACGTCACCACCACCACTGGGCTTTACAGGTGTTGCATAGCAATAACACTTGTCTACTCATGGGACAACATAGAGAGTGAGTGGAGACTATTTATGAAGCCCAGGTGCAATGAGAAGACCTAAAGCTAAGGGTGGAACTCAAATGGAAAAAAATTATCTGACAAATGAGCCCCATTATAAACACAAGATAAAACTTGATATAGTTGAACTCTGTGATAAACTGAGGGTAGCAAAGGCAGCAACAAAGCGCAAACCTAGCTGAACTTTTCTTAGACGGACTCAGCTCCTACCTAGAGACCTAGCAAAAGTTGAGGAAAAAAGACATTTTCAGCTAGATATAAACTGAAAAATTATCGTTACATCTACAACACAAGTTAAAAAATGTATGATTAAAAGAATGTAATAGCAGATAGAAAACTGAATCTGGAGGCTGGATCAAAGACAATCAGAAAGAAGAGAAGAAACCTAAAAGGAGAAAGAGAATGCTCTCTGGTGAGAAGGAAGCAATCACTTTCCCAGGTCCTCTGAGAAGTGGAGGTTTCTGCAAGGAGGTAAGACCATAGCCCTTAGTTTTTATTTCCTTGGCACCAGGAATCTGTGCTCTTTATATTTGATGAGCCACTTAGTATGTTTCTTCCATTTTCAACAAGAGTCCTGCTTTAAATTATGATTAGAAATACATTAAATACAGTTTATCAAAATATGTGCACAAAGGCTGAACTCCTTTTAGAGCCACGGGTTTATTTTCTTCTCTACCCTAACGCTTTATTATCTATTCTTGCCGAGAACCACAGCACCACGAAGTTTTTGTACTAATCGTTTTCTTCTTTAGACTTTCAAAAGATAAATTGTTATTTAAATTAGTCTAAAATATACTTCTTATGAAAAGATCCATGCCAGTTTTCTTTTTGGTCCCTTTACTTAAATTCAATTTTACTAAATGTTATCAGCATCTATGATTCCCAAACTGTAACTGCCTTCCTTACACAGTTCTTAGTATATTTCAACTTACTTGGCTCTGTTGACTTAACTCAATTTGTCCTTTTTATGTCAAAAGACCCTGATAAATGATTAGGTGAAAATTGCAAATGATTCTAAATTAGTTTTGAAATGACTTATTTTGACATGAAACACTGACAATAATTTGTAAACCTTATCTTTTCAAAGTTATTATCCATAAGTGAATAGTACAAGTTCTTTCAGAGCACTATGAGCCCTGCTGTGTTAAGTGAACCAACATCATCCTGTTAAGAAATAGATGTTTTTATTTTTGCTGATACTCTTTTTCCCTAAACTCTGAAACTCAGTCGGTGTAGACCTTTTTCCCCTGCAGTTCTTCCCTCTTTAGATCTTCAAACAATTTGTTTACTTTAAAATTTAGGCTATTTACTAGAAATCACTACAAAAACAAACACAAAAAAGAACTTCTAGAAGATAACTAATCCTATGTTTTAATAACAGTTGGTGAGCATGCATGAGTTAGAAGAATTTTATTATTTCTTTGTTAAATATTAACCAACATTTTGTTTTTATATTAACTTGGAGAGCAAAATAAGACAGACACTTGCATGTAGGGTCAGGTCATAACACTTTATTCTACTCTTTTTGAATAATAGATTTAAAATACACTCATGATGTAGATTTAAAAGTGAGATGGTAGGAATATCTTTTTTTTTCAAGGAAGTTTGTACGAAAGGATAGCTTAACCTCAAAAACCCCATTTTCCACCTCATTTGGGAAGAAGGGTAGAGCACAATAATATTTCTCCAACCTTTGCTGAACGCACAGCTAAAGTCACTTTGATTTGTTAATATTCTATAGCTTTCAAGTAGCAAGAGCTCTTTCCTGACCCCAGAATTTTTAACATTTTCCTGTTATGTAGATTGACTGTTTCGATAGACTGAGGTGACTGATGATGGCTGGGTCTCACGGGGTGGGAACAAATTTGATTGTCTGTGAATTGGGAGAGAAATGAATACTCAGAGCAATTGTCAGTTACATTTTTGGTATCACATTAGCTCCAAATCCAATAAAGCTTTGAAGCCTCAAATAATTTTCAAATGGTCATTGAATGACAATTTTAACTATATTGAAATGGTAGAAAGACAGAAATGAAAGTGATAGAAAAATAAAATGTCTTGGATATTATTTCCGATCCTCATCACTTTTATTGTCTAGCTCTGCATTAGAATGTAATGAAACATTTCCATACACAGAAAGGGTTTTCCTACAAATCTACTGGAGATAATTTCTACAATGTCTTCTCCAAGGGACTTAATGGTATGGGAGAAGGGAGCAAGAAAAATTATTTCTTCTATCCAGACTCTCCCAGGAATAAGAACTTGGCTAGTCACCAAAATGTCACAGCAAAGTCACATCCGGTTTGGTGCTCCTTTCTAACTCACTGATGTTCACTTTTGTGTGTACTGAACAACCTTTAATTTATATTTGTCTTCAAACATAGATTGGTATACAAAGTATTCTCAGATCACTAAACAAGAAAGATCTGGTCCATTTGGTAACTACAATCCTTACTATAAATTGATTCCTTAGTATTTTAATTTAGACAATAGTCTCTGGTGTAGTTGGAATCCATGGACAGATTCTCCTTGAGCACATAGACACAACTGAATTTCTGGACATGAAAAGTAATGATCGTGTCTTAGATAGTTGTGATCCCAATAAGGTACTGCAACTCTGTAAGGCCGTGCCTAAGCAAACATTTGGCATCCTTTGATTTTTGTCAGGATATTATTATTGCAAAATTCTTATTTCAAAATTCTCTGAAGATCTACACATAAATTAACATAACTCTAGCCTCTTAAACATGTCTTTTAAAAATATTTTTAAAAAGATATTAAAAAAAGATATTAAAGCATTATTGTATGTGTATGTGTGTGAGAATCTAAACTTCTATCAATTTTATGAATAACTAAGACAATATGGGTATACATGCATTAATATGTATGTTTCAGAAGGTGAAACATGAGAAGGACAGAATCAGAGAAACTATGATTTGAGAAACTTTGAATGCCTTTGACTCCAATTGTCATACATACACACCACTATAGTACCAAGTAGGACAGATAGAAAAACAAGATATATGGGCCCCAAAGAACACTGATAAATAGTAAACAAAGCTACAAATAAAATAAAATCACTCTGTCTTATTAACAAAAGAAGAGACAGGGTGGAGTGAGCCTTCAAGTCCGGTAGTTCCATCAATAGGTGAGGGAATACAGTGTAGCTGAGTGGTTAAGAGCAAGGCTGAAGACTGAGATTGTCTAACTTGCATCCCAGGTCCCACCTTGGAAGACTTACCAAAGTTCTTTTTGACTCAGTTTCTCCTCTCTCTGATAGGGATGACAATAGTGCTTCCAGGATGTTGTTGAGATAAAAGGAGTTTGTATAGTGAAAGCTCCTGGCAAGTAGTAAACATTTAATTACAGTTAGTTCTTATTAGGCAATAGCACATCCTAGGAGTTTGCAATGCTTAAAGGAATCAGTTTACAAATGATAGATTTAGCTTATTATGAAAGCTGCTGCTTTCCCAGAATAATCTGGAGTCATCTTTGTTTAAAACAAATACACAAAAACCCTAATAGTTAATAGTAATACTGAGGAAAGCAGATTCTGTATATTAGCCCTTTGTCAGATGGGTAGATTGCAAAAACTTTTTCCCATTCTGTTGACTGCCAGTTCACTCTAATGATTGTTTCTTTTGCTGTACAGAAGCTCTTTAGTTTAATTAGATGCCATTTGTCTATTTTGCCTTTCGTTGCCAATGCTTTTGGCATTTTAGTCACAAAGTCCTTGAGTATGCCTATGTCCTGAATGATTTTGCCTAGATTTTCTTCCAGGGTTTTTATGGTGTTAGGTTTTGTGTTTAAGTCTTTAATCCATCTGGAGTTAATTTTAGTGCACGGTATCAGGAAAAGGGTCCAGTTTCTGCTTTCTGCACATGGCTAGCCAGTTATCCTAACACCATTTATTAAACAGGGAATCCTTTCCCCATTGCTTGTTTTTGTCAAGTTTGTCAAAGATCAGATGGTTGTAGATGTGTGGCATTGCCTCTGAGGCCTCTGTTCTGTTCCATTGGTCTATATCTCTGTTTTGGTACCAGTGCCATGCTGTTTTGATTACTGTAGCCTTGCAGTAAGTTTGAAGTCAGGGAACGTGATGCCTCCAGCTTTGTTCTTTTTGCTTAGGATTGTCTTGGCTATACAGGCTCTCTTTTGGTTCCATATAAAGTTTAAGGTGTTTTTTTCCAGTTCTGTGAAGAGGGTCATAGGTAGCTTGATGGGGACAGCACTGAATCTATAAATTACTTTGGGCAGTATGGCCATTTTCCCAATATTGATTCTTCCTAACCATGGTCATGGAATGTTTCTCCATCTGCTTGTGTCCTTTCTTATTTTGTTGAGCAGTGATTTGTAGTTCTCCTTTAAGAGGTCCTTTGCATCCTCTGCTAGCTGTATTCCTGGGTATTTTATTCTCTTTGTAGCAATTGTGAATGGCAATTTACTCTTGATTTGGCTCTCTTTTAATCTGTTATTGGTGTATAGGAATGCTTGTGATTTCTGCACATTAATTTTGTATCCTGAGACTGCTAAAGTTTCTTATCAGTTTAAGGAGATTTGGGGCTGAGATGATGGGGTCTTTTAAATATACAATCATGTCATCTGCAAATAGAGACAATTTGACTTCCTCCTTTCCTAATTGAATAGCTTTTATTTCTCTTTCTTGCCTGATTGCTCTGGCTAGAACTTCTAATACTATATATAATAGGAGTGGTGAAAGAGGGCATCCTTGTGTAGTGCCAGATTTCAAAGGGAATGCTTCCAATTTTTGGCCATTCAGTATGATATTGGCTGTGAGTTTGTCATAAATAGCTTTTATTATTTTGAGATATGTTCCATGGATACCTAGTTTCTTGAGAGTTTTTAGCATAAAGGAATATTGAATTTTGTCACAGGCCTTCTATGCATCTATTGATATAATCATGTGGTTTTTGTCTTTGGTTCTGTTTATATGGTAGATTACATTTATAGATTTGTGTATGTTGAACCAGCCTTGCATCCCTGTCATGAAGCCTATTTGATCATAATGGATAAGCTTTTTGATGTGAGAGCAAAGACAAATATTCCTCTACCTCAAGGTCTTATATGACAGCATGGAAATCTACAATAATTACTTATATGACTAGGAGATTCTTAATAAGAAGCTCCCTTTCCCCACCAAACTGTGAATATCACCGGTAAAAAACACTATATTTGTCTTAATTAAAGGCTCTGTATGTATCTGACAGAACATATATGAACTTAGGTTTACATGTTTTTTGTACTTGTCAATAAAATAAAATATTGATATTCTAAGGTCTTTTCTTATAGTAAACTTTAGATATAGAAATGTTTTCATAGCGGATATTATTTCTTTGATATTTGTTACATTTTATTGTAGATTACAAGATTCTCCCAATACATGGAACAGTACATATGTTAATGCAGTCCACTTTCTTTCCACAAGCAATCTATCATCCAAAGTAAAATAAATGGCTTTCAACAAGAGATTTAATCATAAACTAAAGAGAAATGGAAGCTTTAAGGACAAGATTTAAAGATTAAAAAAAGAGGCCTCCATAGCTGGAGAGGAGAATAGGATGTGCACAAGTGTATCCTGCCCAATTTTCTGACCCCACATTTTCTGCAGAGACCTAGTGACCAAGAACACAATCACTATTTGCTACTCACCATCTTTACCTTGATGAATTAAAATTATTTGTGGCATTAATCCCCATGCTTCCCTGGAAGGTGATGTATCCATGTCAGGGACAGAGTAGCATTTTTTTGAACATCAACTGGGCAAATATTAAATCCTTATGAATGAAAAAGGAATGATTTATGGATCATGGAGGGAAATGAAGAGATGAAAAATCCTAAGATATTCCACCACCAATCATACCAGAAACACACAGATAAAGAGCCAAGTGCATCGAGTATCCCCAACCACAGGGCCAAGGGCTGGTGCCATCCACGGCCTGTTAGGAACTGACGCACAGCAGGAGGTGAGCCACAGAGGAGCAAGCATTAGTGCCTGAGCTCTGCCTCCTGTCAGATCAGTGGCAGCATTAGATTCTCATGGGAGTACAAATCCTATTGTGAACTCTGCATGTGAGGGATCTAGGTTATGAGAATCTAATGATAAATGTACTGTGCTTGAATCATCCCCATCCCCCCACCCTAAAGACACAAAAGAAATTTTGTGTCTCAAATTCCATGAGACACAAAAGAAAAAAGTGGTAGAGGAAAACAGTAAAAAGACTCATCATATACAGTTTTGGCACTAATATATTTAGAACTCTACCCCTAGTTATTATTTTAGACAACTAACTCATAAATAAATGCATTAGTATTTGGACATCATCTATCCAATACAGAAAGTAGCATTTATCGTCTTTCCAGGAACTGTTGGAATTTTTTTAATGAAGTCTATTTTGCCATTTTTCCTAAATATCATATAAGGTTGTCAGTCCTGGAATTCAATTCAAATATGACCCCTTATTCTTAGGACCAGGAAGAAGCAAAACATACATTACTAGGTGTACAATAAATCTTACCCATATAGATGAATTAGAAGAAGCTAAAGGGAAAAAAACAGTGAAAGCTCTTACCCAAATACTCTATAAAACTGAAATTTTATTATTATATGTTAATTTTCCTGCTAATGTGCCTGCATTATCTCAAACCATGTGGTTATGATTATAAGCATCAATGACATTCAGTATGTTATGCTAAAAGAGTTAACCCTTGCCATTCATCTCTTCAGCCAATGCAGGCTGAATAACTGTGGATATATGGCACTACCTCTGCCTTCAAAAAGCCTTTAGTGGAGAAAACACATACAAAAATAGACAGTTTTTTATATATATATTTATAAATATATATAAATTTATATTTATATATCTAAATAAAATAAATATATTTATATAAATATATAAAAATTTATATATTTATATATATTTATAAATAAATATATATGTGTGTATATATATATAAAGTGATAAAGAATATAAAGTGATAAAATGTAAGGAAAGTAAACATGCTATGGGTACTCGTCCTTTTTCTGAGAGTCAGAATGCCAATGTCATCAAACCAAAGAGGATTTGTTTTCCCACATGCAGTGGAAAGCCGAACACTGAAGCACTGGCGTTTGCAGAAAGAAAGCCTTATTACCAGGCAGCTGAACAAGGAGGCAGGAGTCACACTCAAATTTGTCTCCCCATAAGAGCCTTACCACCATGGATTTAAGGGAGAGAACTGAAGGTAGGTTTCAGAGCTGGACAGTGGTTGGCTGGAAGAAAAGGGAATTTAGAAAAACCCTTTGGAATGAGCTATTACCCTTACAGGCTTCTTCATGAGTTAGATGTTCAGAAAATGGCAGCATTAGGTTGATCTATAGGTAGAGTTTTTGACTCTGTGATGTCAAAAGGTCACTCATTGAGTGCAGGCTCCACAGTCAGTCATGTTGGTTTCAACCAGGCTCAGCCTGTCAGCTAGTTTTGTTAAACATAAAAGGAATTTTATTCTGGCTGTCTTCTAAGACCAATTTAAGAAATTTTGCTCATTAGCAAATTTTCTTAACTCTATAGGGCACAGTTGCATGAATCAACATAAACTAGACTTAAGCTGCATATAAAATAACCTCCAACTCCTAAGGCTTAGCATGTAACATTACATGTCTCATTCATGCAAGGGCCTGTAGGTTTTTAGCGGGGCTTTGCTCCGTATGGTCATTCAGACCTCTAGCCTGAGAGATGCTGGGCCAACTGCTGTTCTCCTAAGCATGAGAGAGTAGAGGTTGGAGAAACACTCAGGGTTATTTTACTACCTCGGCCTGGATGTAACGCACATTATACATATCACATTTTGCTGACTAGAAATGTACAGAGGCCATAAGACGTGTAGCTTCTCATATAGTCATTAAAGAACAAAGAATTGGATAATTTCCTATAGAGTAGATATTCTTAATTACAGGATATCAAAAGTGAGAGCTGAAAACTGGGCAGTACTTCCAGGTAATTACTGTCAATGAATTACAAGTAGTTAGCATTGCTGCTCCATAAGACTTCACATAGATTTCAATATAGCATTAAAAAAGCATTGATATAATTTGTTTGTGTCCCCACAAAATTCATATGTTAAAATTAATCTCCAATGTGGTGGTCATAGGAGTTGGGGCCTTTGGGAGGTGATTAGGTTGCAAGAGCAGAGTCCTCATAAATGGGATTAGCGCCCTTACAAAAGAGGCCCCAGAGAGCTGCCCTGATCCTTCCACTCTCTGAGGAAGTATTTTAAAAATTCCATCTAGGAAGCAGAGAGCAAGCCCTCAACAGACACCAAACTTATAATCATATTGATCTTAGGCTTCCCAGCATCCAGAACAGTGAGAAATACATTTCTGTTGCTTATGAGCTACTCATTTTATATGTATTTTATTTTAGTAGTCCAAATAGACTAAGACAAGCATTAACCCTTGAGGGAAAAAAATTGAGTTTTAAGACAAGCAAGACTAAAACAAGCATTAACCCTTGAGGAAAACAGTTAAGTTTCAAAATATGACTTGGCCATATGTTGAAAGTAAACTGATAATTATTAAGTAACTTTGCTTACCAACTAAAGCTAAGACTAAGATAATAGAGGAGGAAGCCATTAAAACGATGGTTCACATGATGGAATCCTAGAAAGGATAAAAAAGTCTAAGTTTTAAGCCATATCCTAATATGTGAATCAAGAATTAGGAGCATCAAGAAATTATGAATTCAGGTGCTAAGTAGGTTTAAAAACAGGTTTGGTTAAAGTCTTTATAACAAATGTTTAGAAATACACATCTCTTTCCCTATCCACTTAGCTAAAAAACTATTCCATGTAACAGCAGCAAGTCTTAAAATGTATTCTCAAAAGCAGCTGAAGCAAAGAGGCTCTGTACACTAGGTCATCAGAGTCAGGTGCTATGTTGAAAACAGGGGAACTAAGTGAAAATTTACATTGTGAGTGGTGAAAGTTCCCCTTCCTTTCACAGCCTCCTTTCCTTATGTTTCCTAGAATCCTGGGATGTGATCTTACCCAGGAGATTAGAAGACTCATTTTGGGAGAGAAAAAAAAAGTCCTTCTGATAATATTTTGAGTGTTCTCAATGAACTCTTACAGTAGAATTGTGCTTAAGAAAAATATTTTGATGTCCTGACATTAAGTAAGAGCTAACATTTAAGAGTCATCAGATATTTCAGAAAACCATCCAAATCAAAAGAAAATACCCAGAGAAATAAAGAGGAATATAAGCAACTTGGAAGAAACAGATACAAGATAGGAAATAGAGGCAAACTAATTTTTGGAGAAATAAGACATTGATTCCATGAAAATGAAAAGAGAAAGTATAGAAAATGAGCCAAATAATTAAATAAATTATCTAGAATTAAGAACATGAGAGCTGATATATGGGACTTCTGATTCTGGTAAAGATTAAGTAACAAGGAACAGATTTACTCTCCTGCTTCAAACCATCAAACAATCAACAAAACATATGCAATAATGCATGGCAAGACAATATATGTCAAGCAACAAAGAACAATAATCCCCAAATTGAGAAACAAATGAGATGGACCATGTAATAAGCCCAGTTATTGTCATGAGGATTTTTCAGGCTCTGGCACAGTAGAAGAAACTCTGGTAGAGCTCCCAGCAAACCACCTCACTGGACAAAAGGCACCAAGGATCTTGGGAAAACAATCCAAATAGAGTTTGAGGGCAGAGTACCAAAAAAGAGAGGGAAACTCAGAGATAGAATGCAGGGAATCCACAGAGAGTCACCCTCACACGTTCAGCTGAGTACTGGTTAGTGCATATGTGCAAGAAAAGTGATCTGAAGCCTGGGAAATATCACTTGAAAGGATCAGATGTGACAGGTCCAAAGATCACGTGAGACGGAATCATGCCTGTTTTTACCACCCAATGAAAAACCTCAAGGTTTCTGGCAAATCGAATAATGTATATAGAAGTGTCTTGACTTAGTAATGAGTAATAATTAGCCTTGGATCCAATCTCACTTAACAAACCCTGAAAATAGAATAAAAATTACTAAATTGTTTCTAAGTAATTAAGCTATATCCCAGAAAAAAGACTAAGAATATTTATATCATTACAAATATATCCAGCATTTAAGCAAGGTAAAATTCCCATAGTGATGTATCTGATAAAAAGCATTAACAAATAGTGAAAGGATCAATAATGTGGAGAAAAATCAATCAAAACTGACCTAGAACTGGCACAGATATTAGAATTGGCAAACAAGAACATTAAAACAACAATTTTAGCCAGATGTGTTGACTTTCACCTCCAATCCAAGCTAATTTGGATGCTGAGGCAGGAGGATTGCTTATAGCCAGGAGTTGGACACCAGCCTGGGCATCATAGCAGGACTCCATCTATACATTTTTAAAAAATAGTCAAGCATAGGAGTGCACACCTGTAGTCTCAGCTAATTGAGAAACAGAGACAGAAGGATTGCTTTAGCCCAGGAGTTCAAGGCTGCAGTGAGTGCCTCCAGCCTGGATGACAGAGTGAGACCCAAACTCTAAAATAAAATGTAAAAAATTTAACAGCATACACATACACATACACACAGACACACACACACACACGCACACACACGCACACAATACTTACTAAAACTGTGTTCTACTTGTTTGATAAGTTAAGGAGAGACAGGGAAAAAGCTCATAAAAATAAAACTAAATATTAAAAAAATACACTCAATGAGATTAACAACAAGATTACGCACTGCAGAAGAAAGATCAACAAACCTGATAATATAGCAATAGAACCAATCCAATATAAGCATAGAGAAAGAAATTTTAAAAATTAACAGAGCATTAGCGAGATATAACACAACTTCAAGTGGCCTAAGATATATGTAATTGGAATTTATGAAAGGAGTAGGGAAGAAGAGAAAATGTTTGAGGAATAATGGCTGTAAAATTTCTGTATTTAGTGAAAAGTTAAAAACTGCAGATCCACAAAACTCATTGAATCCTAAGCCCTAGAAACATAGAGGAAAAAAGGAAACCAGACTAAGTCACATCATAATCAAAATTCTCAAAACCAATAATACAGAGAAGATTTTAAAAACAGCTACAGTAAAAGACAAGCTATGTACAAAGAAACAAATATAATGATGGCAGCAGATTTATTGTCAAAAGCAACGAAGGCAGGAAAATGGTAGAAAGACATCTTTAAAATGCCAAAAGACCAAAAAAAAAAAAAAAAAAAAAGGAAAAAGAAAAAAGCCCTGCCATCCTGAAAGTCCTCAGAGAGAAAAATAATTATTACAATAAATAATTATTACAATAGCTGGTATTAACAAAGGCATTGTATTCCTAACTGTAACATCTGATGTTTGCAGGCAATGGATTATTGTCCTTAATGTTAAGACAGAAAATGATTTCTTATCTTAAGTTCTTTACCAAAACTACCAATCAATTTTGGGAAAAAAGATGTTTTCAGTGGACAAGATCTCAGAACATTACTTCTCATGTTGTTCTTAGGAACTCACTGGTACATTTACCATGCTATAATCCAATAAAAGGAAAAGAAAATAGATCAGCAGAGGATGCAACATAAAAGGAAAAAAGGAGAATTCCAAAAAAAATGTTAGTAGAAAGTCCTAGAGAATACGTACAAATCTTGAGAGAGCTACAGATGCAGACTCCAATTTTTTTTTTTTTTTTTCTCCCATGAGACAGAGTCTTGCTCTGTCACCAGGCTGGAATACAGTGGCCAGATCTCGGCTCACTGCAACCTCCACCTGCTGGGTTCAAGTGATTCTCCTGCCTCAGCCTCCTGAGTAGCTGGCATTATAGGCACACACCACCATATACAGCTATTTTTTTTTTTTTATTTTTAGTAGAGACGGGGTTTCACCATTTGATCAGGCTGGTCTCGAACTCCTGACCTAGTGATCTGCCTGCCTTGTCCTCCCAAAGTGCTGGGATTACAGGCATGAGCCAACGTGCTTGGCCCCAATTTTTAAAAATACACTGATAATTACTTTCCAAGTTACGAAAAAATTGTATGGGAGCTTCTGGAGTTAAATTAGCAGAAAAAGGCAATATAAGTGAGGTAGTTATTAATCCAATGAAACCTGATAGTTACGCAAGAAATTATTATGTAATTGTAACATCCTACCTTGCTCAGCAGTAACTAAGATTTAAAGTCCTCATATGGAACATTATTAGTTTAACAAAATTATTATGTAATTACATTGGGACAACGTAAGTGACTATGTACCTGCATTTAATACTGCCATTGCATAATACAAAGATGAATGGTGAAGTTCACGCTAACAATTTACATTTTTAATTTTTCTTTGTATAAAATGGTGTTAAATTAAAAAAGTAAAACACCAGAAGCTGAGAGACCACAGAACAACAGTTTCTATTTGAGTACCCTTAACAGCCATTTTCCCCTTCTTTCAGAAAAACAGTTCCTTCCATATTTTCATTTTGCTCAGAATCCTACCAATTATGTAACTGCCCCTACTCCAAGAATCAAGAGTTGAGGGTGTGTGGAAGGTAGAAAAAGGGGGATCTTTTTCTTTCCATGTAATCTCACATTTTAAAAAAATAAAAAAAATGTATTGCTTTGCTGAAAACAAAACTTTAAATTAAAATAATAACAGTGATAGGTACAATTCACCAAGAGCTTACTTGGCAGAGGAACCATGTGTGAAAATGATGTAAGATGATGCACACAGTGAGTTTTGAGAATCAAAGTAGCTCAGCAAGGCCAGAGGATAGAGTAGAGATATGACCAGTGCAGAGACCCAACATGCAGGACAGATCATGGAGTCATGATCCATGTTCAGCAGCTTGGACTGAATGCTTCAAATGATGGGGAAATATTGAGGAAGTGTGAAACAGGCCAGTTTTTACCTAGAGCTGATTCAATCACAGAGTAGTCATGGAAACCCTACAGAAGACAGTTTACACTTCTGATGCTAGGCTCTCTCTAGTAATTGTAATACATGATAATGATTAGAAAATGAGATATTTGAATGCATTATTGAAATAAATGGCAAATCAGTCTATCAGGATTTTATTTTAAAGTCATGCAGAAAAGTTTGTATCAAAGTCATCAGATTTTATCACAATGCTTTCAGAATCAAAACAGAAAGAACGTGCTAGTTTTTTAAAGAAAAAATTAAGGATTTTTTTAGGTGATTATTTTTACTTTCCTTATATCGCACGTTATTTTATTCTGGTTACTTTATAGAAAAGCGGCCAGAAAAAAGCTTTCAGGCCTTTCTCCCATATCACACTCCTATTTTAAGTTCTCCCACAGAAAAGATAATTTATTTCAATTTTGTAAATGTCTTGGGATCCTCCTAAGCAAACTGATTGCTACCTAAATGCAATAGCATTTTTCATATGGTGAAAAGAACTAAACAAACAGTTATTTAACTCTACTGAGCAAATCATTCAGACTAGTTAACTTAAATTTCTAGAAATGATAACTGTATAGGCAAACATAAAGCTACACTTCTTTTTTAGGTAAATCAGATGGTGATAAAAACAATCAATGAGCCTTTAAAGAACACAAAAAATGCAAATGTACTCAATGCTCCCTCAATGATGTACCAAAACATGTATTTACAATGTTAAACTATAGGTACTATTTGAAAGCATAAAACGTGTATAAGTTGCAAACAGAAAATGGAAGAGATAACATACAATCACAGATTTGTGGATTTTTCCTCTTAATAACTGACAAAAACTGATCAAGTGGATTCTGTTGACAGAGACTTTTCTGCAGCTGACGGAAGCTCTTATCTGGAAGCTATTAAACAGAAAAACTGTTCATAAAGATTGCTTTGAATGTCAGTTTTCCTGTATTATGTAAGTTTAAGGACTTGAAATATACAAAAATGTGTGAGATAAAAAAATACAATGTAATATATACTCTAGCACATGGTAAGTTACTGCCATTATTATCATTAAATTGCATATTCTTGGCATACATTGCTCCCTATTCAGAAGTTATGCTAACTGGTTCTATGTCATTTTTTTTCTACCAAAAATTATTATGTGGAATATAAATTTCTCTTACACATACAGTTTAACCTGGAAATTTTGCCTGTTAATTCACACATGGTACTTGAAACACACATTATTTGGTTCGATGCCGGTAAATTGGCTGAGAAAAAGATAGAAGAAAAGAACCTGTTTATGGAAAAGGAAGAATGCCTAAGGTGAAACTGTCAGTATCTTGTTAAAATTCATACATCTTTAGGAAAAACTAATTACATCAGATTTTAACCATGTTTCATAAGGGGCAGGTTTATCTTTCCATTCATTAACTTAATTGGCACAGTAGGAGTTCTAAGTGGCCTTTCACCTTTCGATATGGGCATTGCAAAGTTAGCAACAGCCTTTCAAAACAGAAAAGTAATGTAATAGTCATTCAAGATTCTAAAGTTTCTTCAGAAAGAAAATACAGGCCTTCTGTGTCAGAAAAAGAGCTTTATAGTTTGGTGAAGGGGAGATTTTGAAATGAAATTGCTTTATGGAAGAGAGACTGGCCAGGAATCAGCAACTAGGATAATTTTGGGAGGTGAATCCTATAATGTAATTGTTTTCTTCTTTGCTGGCATGTGTTGGGCTGGTGATAATATACCAGTGTGGGAAAGCAGGAGGTAAGGATGATAAAAATTAAAACTCCATGACTATGCTGCAAATACAACATCTAAATGTTTGTTAGAAAAGTTCTAATTAAAACAAGCAGTTACACACTACATAATAAGGCATATAGACATGATTATTAGACTTTTATGGATTATTTGTAAAGAGTTTTAAAGTTCTTCAGTCTTTTTCTTTTTAATTGTAACCTAACACAGGAAATTCGCAGAAAAGAAATAAATAGAAATATTAAAAGAAATTGTAAGTTCCTGGCATTTCCATGGCACATACAGGGGCAGAGGTGGTGAAAATGTAGCCATGCTTGGGTAAGCATGTACTTCAGCTCTCTCAAACATTTTTGGCACCAGGAACCGGTTTCCTGGTAGACAATTTTTCCGTGTGTGTGTGTGTGTGTGTGTGTGTGTGTGTGTGCTCTGAAATCTTGGAATATGAATAAATATCTAATAGACTTTATAAAACATTGAACATAGTCTCATCAAAAGGAGATACAGTCTATGTTCCTGAGACTGCTTATCTGCCTTTATTTTTGATGTGTGTCTTTAAAAATCATGATAAATAATAGGTGAAGAACAATGATTCCTGCATGGTTCCTATGAGACATATAATCAAAATAATGTGTTTTAAAAAGCATTGACCTTAAAAATGAATATATATGCATATATAGTATATGAATATGCATACATACATACATACATATTAATTGTACGAGTTATTTGGAATCTAAGTAATTAAAATGGTTAAAATGAGTGGGTGTTAAATCCAAAAACTGAATTCACATGTTTAAATTTCAGTTAGATGTCAAGTACAACTTACATACTGCTGAGAAGATGCTGGGTACTACACATGCTATTTAATGTTATGAAGTAAATATTTTTCAAGTTATATAAGTTTTTTGCAGTGTCTGCTTTTTTTAAACTTTAAGTGATCAAAATCTGGAAGAATAAGTTCAAAGATATTTCCTTTCAATTATTATATTTCTGCATGATTTGGTAACATGTCTTTTTGGAACACAAGTTTTGACCTTAGGAGATCTGATATTTGTTTTCAAGCTGCTGATTTCTTGACTGATCTTACCTAAGTCACATAACCTCCTGCTTGAGTTTCCTCATCTGAAAAACAGAGATAAGAATAGTTTCTTGCTGTTACCATTAGGATCAAAATGTGAATAGCTTTAAAGCCTTGGTATAGGGAAGAATCAAACCACAGTAAGACTATCACAAGACATAGTAACTTTAACCTGAACTGGCATATGGGGTATTTGCCCTCTATTGCCAAAGCAATTTGTCTCACAAGTCACAACTGTTACTAAAAGCTTGACTTTTTCAAAGGTCAAAGGCATCTGCTATGTTCTGCTGGAATCCTACTCTTATTCATTATCTGGAATTTTAAAGTCAGAAATAGAAACAGGTAGGTAGAGGGGAGTACATCTGCATTAATAGTAAGAAAGTTGGCTGTGCATTCTATCTTCCCCAGACCCTTCTCTGTCTCGCCAACATTCTTTGTCCAGCATCTACATACTTTCAAACATACAACATCTCTATACTCAGATGGGTAATTAACTATAATACCATTTGACATGTATCAACTTATGTCCTCAGTCTGCAATATACATGATTGAAGTATGTGTTCCTTTCACTCAGAGAGCTTAAAGTCAAGTGGGGGAGCCAATAGTAATGTGTGAAACAGCAAAAAAATTGCCCAGGAATAAATTTTAAGACTCTAAACTAGGTGATAACTGATGTAGGCATTATCAAGTATATCTTGTTATTAGGTACTAAGACAAAGTATATTGCTAACCATCCTACTCGATTGCTAACCATACTAACTCAATCCCTTTGAGTTAGTACTACTTGTATTATTCTGTACAATTACCCTGTTCTCCATTGCCACTTATTCTTAAGTCTATACTTAAGATCTTCCCAACTTTTCAATTTTTACATTAAATTAAATTTTAAAATATATTTATCATCATGTTTTTCTTTTCACAAGTTTATACAATGAAAATTCTAGACTCCAACAACTTGATAGCTTTCTTTTATTACAAATAATTATAACACACAAACTTCTATTTAAAATGAAATGCACAGAGACTAACCTATGTATAATATATATGTACTTTACAAATCGACACAAAGCCATACATGTAACATAAATAAAAAATAACAAAAGTTCTTTATAATAAAATAATATACATTTTAGTTTGAAAATGGTTATACATGACTATTCATAGAAGATACAATGAAATAATATGATGCTTACACCTGTACATAGAATGTTTATTAATGCAATGACTACAAATATAGTCGTTGCATTTATGTGTTGCACTGGAGTCTTAATGTTTAAGATGTATAGTCAAAATGTGTTGCACTGAAGTCTTAAACATTAGCATTGCTATTAGGGTTGTGTTTTTTCTGAAATGGTGAACACTTCTTGGCAAACATAGTAACATCTGTTGCCTTCCTGGAAAACATTATGTATATATTGAAACGGTACAAAGCCATTTCTTATTTACATATTCATGGAGTAAGGTATTAAATGAAACTCAAAGTTTTCTCTTTGTTTTTGGTTTGGTTATCTTTTTTAACTTTGTGAATATCCAACAGATATTTCAGAAGCTGGTGAGAATGTAGAAAAATGTTCATTATATGGTACTGTCCTGCAAATTATTAATGTCCAGCTTCCCTAACTCACCCCTCTACTGAGTATCAGAAGTACCATCCAATTATTGGGAAACCACTCATGCATTCATATGTATCCAAAGTGTCATCTACAAAGCAATAATATCCCACAGGGAATAAATTTTATAAAATACACAGTTTACACAATGGTTTAATGCTTCCCTTTTTATGTATTTCTTAACCCAATGAATCGGGTTCTGGTATTCACCATTCTTGTGTACGGTTCTGTAGTGTCACATTCACTTAACCATGCACTGTTTTATTGCTGGAAATATGAATTGCTTTCAAAATGCTGTAAATTACTGCTGTAAAATTTTCATGGAAATTTTTTCATTACTCTCAGGATTAAAAGAAATGGAATTTCTGGGTTATAGAAAGGTGTGTGTTTAATTTTAATAAAAATTTCCAGATATTTCCAAAGCGATTGTACTCACTTCCATAGCAAAATATGAGAGTTGCTTCACATCATCATCTAATATTTTGTGCAGTTTTACTTTTAGGCAGTCTAATAAGTGTGTAGCCGTATCTAATTGTAGTTTTAATTTGGATTTCTCTGAATATCAATGATTTAAAGAATGTTTTGATATATTTATTGGTCACCTGTATATCTTCTTATTTGAAATTTCTATTCAAGTCTTTGCCCATTTTTAATTGGATTGTGTGCCTTACTCCCCTTGTGTTTTAAGAGTTCTTGTTTATATATTCTGTACACAAGTCTGTGGATATATGTACAGCAAATATTTTTCCCAGTTTGTGAGTCACCTTTTAACTTCCTTATTTTTGCTATATATAATTAAAGTGCACAACAGTCTGTTATGGTATACTTTTATATAGGGAAATTATTACTACATGTAAGCAAATTAACCTATTCATCACCTTGCATAATTAATTTTGTGTGTGTGGTAAGATCATAAAAAATCTACTCACTTGGCTGGGCGTAGTGGCTCATGCCTGTAATCCCAGCACTTTGGGTGCCTGAGGCGGGCTGATCACTTGAGGTCAGGAGCTCGAGATAAGCCTGGCCAACATGGCGAAACCCAGTCTCTACTGAAAATACAAAAATTATCCTGGCATGCTGGTGCATGCCTGTAATCCCAGCTACTCCAGAGGCTGAGGCATGAGAATCACTTGAACCTGGGAGGCAGAGGATGGTGTGAGCTGAGATTGTGTCACTGCACTCTAGTCAGGGTGACAGAAGGAGACTCTCAATATATAAAAATATCTATATATTTTTCGGTGGGAGAGCTAGCAGTGTTTTTCTAGGAGGTGCTTTTCATACCTATATCAATTTTTGTATCTACTATAAAAAGTATAGATATTATATATACTACAAAAAGTAGCAAGGCAACATCCTAGCATGTAGGGCTGCTTCACTAGGCGGCCATTGCCTCACAGCGCTTCGAGGGCACCACAACCCTGGGTGAAGTGCGGACCCCCAGCCAGCTGTCTGACAACTGCAGACAGTAGGCCCCCAAGGCCAAGAAGCTGCTGGGCGTCCACCCAGCACCCCCATCTACCAACACCAGCAGCTGGGGGTGGGGGCAGACCTTGTGAGGCTCAGTTGACCTGTTACTTGCAATCTGAAAACAAATCATGATTTTGACCTAAAAAAAAAAGTATGTATTTCAACTAAAAAAATGTAAGTATTTGGACTAAATGCATGTATTTGTACTAAAAAAAAAAAAAAAAAAAAAACAGGATCATTAAAAGAATTAAAAACTATTATTTCAGCATTCAGCATTGTCAAAAAAATATTATATTGTATACTGAAAATATAGTGAGTAGATATTTTTATATCTGAGTAGATATAAAAATATACTGAGTAGATATTTTTTGATACCTATATCAATGTTTTCCAGTGGGAGAGCTTTTTTTTTTGCCATTTAAAATAATTTAGAAATGTATTCTCCTTTATATTTTAAGTTCAGTACAGGTAAAATCTGTCACTAAGGAAAATGCATAACAAATAAGAGTAGAATGCTTATCAGTATGAAATAACCAATCTAGCTCTTAAATGAACCATGTAAAGACTTCATTTCAAACAAAGAATTATAAATTGATATACGTATCAAAAGCAACTCCTAGAAAAACACTGCTAGCTCTCCCACCAGAAAACATTGCTGTAGGTATCAAAAAAATATCTACTCAGATATAAAAATATTTACTCAGTGTATTTTCAGTATACAATATAATATTTTCAGCTATAGTTTTCATGCTGTACGTCATGTCTCTAGACTTATTCATCCTACAGAAATGCAAGTTTGTATCATTCAGCATGCTTCTCTCCATTTTCCCTACTTACTGCCCTTGGTAAGCACTTCAGTCTTCCTATCCCAATACCATGGCACACTTGTCATGATCATAAAAGGCCTCCAGGTGGCCATACCTAACACATACTTTTTGGTTCTTTTTCTAACCTTAGCGGCAAAGACCTTTTGACAATTTTGTCTATGCCTCTCCTCTTGAAATATGGTTGTTTTTCTAATTTGTTTCTTTATACGTTGTTGATTTCTTATAATTTTTTGTGGGCATCTAGAGCACATGCAATAGATTTCAAGATGGTTCCAATTCATCCATTTTCCCTGAATTCACAGCCTCTGCTGCATAACTGTATTGTGCTCTGTCACATGCACAGGCTGAGTTGCACTGTCTTTTGACTCTAGACTTAGTCGTGTGACTTACTTTGTCCAGTGGACTGTTAACAATATGGTACACACGGAAGGTGGAAATTGGTTAGTACATTCGGATTTGCTCTCTTGTGCTTGTACTACTGTCAAAGTAGCATACCTTGGCTACCCCATGGGTCTCAGAGGAGGAATGAGGAACATATGAGCAGAACCATTTCACAAACGTAGATGAGCAAGCCAAGTCAAGTTTAGCCAAACCCTGACTATATAGCCTGAGACCTGCAGTCATATGAGAAATAAATATTATTTTTATATAAACCCAAGTTTTATGGTATTTTATTACACACCAAAGCCAACACCAGTCATAGATTTGTTAGAAAAATTATTAAATAGTAATTTAATTGATAAATGAATAAATGGAATTGCATATAATTATACTGAATTAAATTGAATTAAATATAGCATGATAACAGAATAGACACAACCAGGTTCTGTAGTGTGGATCATAAGCACAAACTCAAATGCATGCAAGAATAGGGAGAGAATGTAAATAACCAGTTTCTAGTATTAGAAAAGTGAGCTGTTAAAATAAAATAAAATGAAATGAAACAAAATATAATAGATGCAAGAAATATCATCTTTACTTTTTCTGAAATGTATTAATATGACAAAACATGTATTTTTAGAACTTTGTATATTAAATTCAAAATAGAAAAAATTAATTAATTATTCACTTTCATAGTTTATTTTCAGTTGGAATGGGATACCTAACAACTTTTCTTTTGTACCAAGATGTCACTGTTATTTCCCAATTATTTCCATGGGAAGACTTAAGAATTTGTCCTTGAATTTTTTTTCTAGAATAATTCACAATGGAAAACAGCTATTTGCAAAAACAGGTGTTATCCAAATGTGTGTATGTATGTGTGTGTGTGCGTGTGCATGTGTGTTTACGTATATGTATGTGTTTAAGGTAAACTACTCTAGAAAGACATGTAAAAATGTATTATAAATGCTATCCTACTTGGTTTTAAGACCCCATTACTTTGTGTATTAATAACTTCAGTGCCTAGTTTTTTATTGTATCAGTCTGTTCTCAAGCTGCTAATGAAGACATACCTAAGACTGGGTAATTTATAAAGGGAAGAGGTTTAAGTGACTTACAGTTCAGTATGGATGGGGAGGCCTCAGGAAACTTATAATCATGGTGGAAAGGGAAGTAAACATCTCCTTCTTCACATAGTAGCAGCATGGAGAAGTGCCAAGCAAAGGAGGGAAAAGCCCCTTATAAAATCATCAGATATCATGAAAACTCACTATCATGAAAACAGCACAAAGGTAACTAACCCCATGATTCAATTACCTCCCACTTGGTCCCTCCCATGACATGTGGGGATTATAGGAACTAAAATTCAAGATGAGATTTGGGTGGGCACATAACCAAACCATATCACCAATTTATTCTATCAACTAGCAATATTGATTATGAAAGGCTAACTAAACAATGTAGATTAATTTACACTAAGTCAGACATAAGAAAATCTTCTCTGGATTTTTGTCTTGATGTTCACAGTATTGGAATATAGTTGGTCCATCACTGTTTCTTCCGAAAACTGATTTTAGCAAAACAAAATGATTTCTATTGTATTTTACCCAAAGAATTTCTCAAAGATAAAATTTCCAAAGGAATTTTTGACTCTAATAAGACCTGTGTAACTAGTTGTTGATAATTGGCTAAAATTTATTAAAAAGAAGATTAGTTATGTTTATCAAAATATCTAAATATTTGAGAAAAAAATGGAGTTTCCTCTTGGAGACATGAGAAAATCATTTTATTTAATTGGGTCAAGATCAAGTTACCTAAACTTCAGATAGTATCATAAATGCTTCTACTGTGTACTGAATAATCAAAAAAAGATGGTGTCTTGAGTATCTAGTTTAGATTATTAATTTGCAAGTTTTAATATATTTTACTTTGTAACCACCCAATGAGTTATTCTTGCCTTCTGCCTAGATAGAGTCTATTTATCAAGACATGAGAATTGCAGTAGAGAAGGAGTTTAATGAAGATAGAGTGAGATAAACATAAAACCACAGTTTTATTATTAGTCAAATCAGACGCCCAAAAAATTTAGAACACAGGGTTTTTTAAAGGTGGTTCGGCAAGCAGGGGACTAGGGAATGGTGAGTGATGATTGGTTTGGTTGAGGATAGAATCATAAGGAATCAAAGCTTTCTCATAGCATTGAGTCAGTTCCTGGATGAGGAACATAGGACCAGATAAACCCGCTTACAAGTCTGGGTGGTGCCAGCGGATCCACCAGAATGTAGGATCTGAAAAATATTTCAAACACCAATCTTAGGTCTTACAATATTAATGTCATTCATAAGAACAATTGAGGAGGTTAGGAATCTTGTGATCACTGCCTACATGACCTCTGAGCCATAATTTCTAGACTTGCGGCTAATTTGTTAATTTTGCAAGGGTAGCTAGGTCCCCAAGCAAGGAGGGAGTTTGTTTCAGAGAGTGGCTGTTGTCTTCTTTGTTTCAAAGCTAAACTATGAGCTAAATTTTATCAAAATACCCAGGAATGTCCAGGAGTGGGTAAGGGCAGCTTAGTGGTTAAAAAATAAGATGGAGTTGTTTCAGCTGGATCTCTTTCACTGTCATAACTTTCTCACTGTTATAATCTTTGCAGAGGTGCTTTCAATGCCCCCTTTTATATATTACTACAACTGTTCTTTAAGATGTAAGTTATGGAGATGGGAAAAAATGACTACTGCTCCAACTTTTCCCTGTTGACATGGGAAGTAATTGTGCTAGAAGTTGACCCCAGAGCAAGAGGAATGAAACTGCTTCACAGCTGTCTGCATACATTCAGGAATGCCTGGTTTGTGTTTTAAGGCTTATATTACAAAGATTTTAGTACTCTCATCCACAGTTTTAGCACAGCACTTAATTGAACAGCACATTATAAGATAATGAGTTCCAATATAAGAAACGAATTTCTTGTAGAATTGACCTAAAGTCCTAAGGGATTTAGGTGACTAGCCTCAAATCAGACATGGGGTCACTAATAGAGATTTGAGTTTAAAATTGTCAGAAAGACAAATTGGGATAAATGAAAAAGTGCAAATTTAAATATATTATCTCGTATCTTAAAGGTGTTTAAGAATAGATCAGTTCAGTTAAACAGCTGTGTCCCATTTCAGGAAGTAGCATTGTAGATGGGCTAAGCCTTTACAGGTGATGAAGGCAAACAGAATTTTAGTAAGATGTATTTTTTATGGAAACAGAAGAAAAACAAAACTTAAAGTTGGGCACAATCTCTTCAGATGTTAGACTAAAAGCATCTTTAGTTACATAGGAGAAAGTCAGTGGCAATTTGACATGTTTTTCTCATCTGTATCACAAGGAATAAGCTTTAGCTTATAGAACCTCAGGAAAATATAGTAGTAAATTCATTGACTCCAAGTCAGAAAAATAGGAGAAAAATGTGAAAGTGTTAGTTTGGAGACTTAGTCCAGAAAGGTTTCAAGATTCAGTCCAAATTGTAGAAAATAATATAAAAACTAAAAAATAATGGACAAGAGTAGAATCTAACAACAGTTGTAGTATAGAGTTTGTGTGAAACATAATTTTTCTCTTTCCAGACCTCATTTTCACTAAAGATAAATCATAGTAGAACACATTTTCTGGCCAAATAATTTCAGTCTTATTGTACTTGGCCTGATTATTTTCATAAAATGTAGCAAGACTAATTATTTGCAATATAGGCTTTTTTAAATTGGCTGTGCTGGAATTTTTTTTCAAAGGAATCTCCAATTAGCATTTTAAATCCTTGTGCTCAACCACAGATTTATCTATTCCTCCAAATACTTGTATGAATTGGGTGAATTTCTATCCTCTTCAGGTCTCAAGATAACTTAAGGCTGCTGGATATGTCCAAAAGTGACACTCTTTGTTTACCATAAGTCAAGAACTCTGTACAGGGACTGCATAGACAAGGTATGAGGCAAGTTTTCCCATGGGGATTATATTGGCTCTAAAAGTCAACTTTGTTTCCTTAAGGCAGTGTGTTTATATCCAAAAGCATTCCATTCCATCTAAAGCCTTGGAAAAATAACTAACATTTCCAAATGTCTCCTGTTACAGAAGAATAGAGATACTGTAGTTATGCAAGTAACTATACTGTCATAAATTAAGTATGCTTACAAATAGTTTTTAAATTCTAAAGAAATTGGGTAGAAAAAAAAATCTACTTCCAATTTTGCTCACAATAGTATATTTTACTCAATTTAAAAAAACTGTAAATAGCTGAAAGGAAAAATAAGTTTGTTTTTTTTTTTAATCTGGAAAACAAAACAGAAAGGATCAGTGTTTTAAGCAAAAGTCATAAAAATATGATTGCAAGAACTTTGCTAGTTCATGCAATTACCTCTTGTTTCACTCAGTATTGGGCTAGCAGTCCTTATGAATGTGTTAGTGTTTTATGAGAGTCCTAGATTTTTCTTTCTTCTCCAATGGCACAATCTCAGAATTTATCAGAGACCTACATTCAAAACTACTCACCAAAGTCTTATAGCTGTTTGTAAATTGCCTTTTAAAAAGGATAAAAACAAAACAACAAATGTTTGTGGATGGCAAAAGTCTTAAGACAGCCATAGTTAAAGGTGAAATTAACAAGAAAATCTCTTTAGCACACAATTATTTAATATAATAATTATAATTATTACTGGTAACTTGTACAGAGACATATCATACACTGAAACATAATATGATATCAGTCATCTCATAGGAATCTTATACAATTTTGGAATATATATTGAAAACACATTTATATGAATGTAACCCAAAGGAAGTTAAATACCATTTTATATTTGACAATGCTTTGTATAGGATTTTAATATAGCGAATAAGCCGAATATACTTTTCTGGGGCTTCAGAGGAATAAATACCTAAAAGTTAACAAGGTCAAAAAAACACTTAATTTAGAATTTGATTTTGCAATCTTTGTCAATATCAAAGGTTTAAAATGCTTGATATCACAAGATAGGATCACAAGTCATTTACTTAGCCAAAGCGATAACTCAAAGTTTCGAAAAGGCAAAAATCTTTGCTCTGACAGAAGGAAGATTCAGCTTTCCAAAGGAGACCCAATAAAGACCACATGGAGCCAACAGAGTCTATTTCTTCTCTCTCCCCTCTTTTTCTTTCTATAGTTTATTTAAATGGTAAACAAAAATCTTTTCTCTCTCAATATTACATAAAAATCTTGTTGGCCGGGCGCGGTGGCTCACGCCTGTAATCCCAGCACTTTGGGAGCCCGAGGCGGGTGGATCACGAGGTCCAGAGATAGAGACCACCCTGGTCAACATGGTGAAACCCCGTCTCTACTAAAAATACAAAAAAAAAACTAGCTGGGCGTGGTGGCGCGTGCCTGTAATCCCAGCTACTCAGGAGGCTGAGGCAGGAGAATTGCCTGAACCCAGGAGGCGGAGGTTGCGGTGAGCCGAGATCGCGCCATTGCACTACAGCCTGGGTAACAAGAGCGAAACTCCGTCTCAAAAAAAAAAAAAAAAAAAAAAATCTTGTTTAAAAGGAAAAACCAAAATTTTTCTTAGCATTAGTATAAAGTGACTGTTAAACCCAATTTTTAAAAAAACCTTTTAAATAAATCTCTCCAATCTTAATCAGTTTGATCATAAGGCAAGATTTTCATAAACCATTTATAATATGTTATAATATTTTTATTAAGGAGCAGATAAATGCTTTAAGAAAACCTTGTTATTAATATACATGGGCCCAGAATCTCGACCCACATCAGTGTGCTTTTATTTTAATGTTCAATGCATTAAAAAACTAAATAATTTCCTTTAATTTTTAGCTAACTTGTTCATAAATAGAATTTATTTATAAGATTATTTTTTTCCAATCTTTTAAAAACTTGTTTAAACCTTTAGTTTAAACCAATTTTCTTTTTTTACTTAATCCTTAAATCCTTGAAACCAGCCAGTTTTTTAAATCACATTTTCATGCTTTTATCAACAGCACATATCTTTATTTTTAGTATAAGCAAATTTAACTATGTACCATGTGCAGAGCCTAGGACACTGGACAGAACTGCAGATAATGTCTGACTCTTTCCAGCATTGCTAGGGGGCATGGATAACTCCACGTCCCTAGGCCGAACCTAGAATCTAATGGCTCTAAAGGAGGCAAGTGAGGAGCAACTATCAAAAGTCACAGAAGCAGTTTATAACAAGCATCCCACCTGCCTCATTCAATATCTGACCTGCCTAGAAGAGTCTAAATGTCTATATTTTGAAGACTTTTTATCAGTAATCGTAAAACTATTATTTACTAATAATTATTCAAGTCACTTGAACTAAAAGTCATTTTAGTTTCTATTTTTCTGACAAAATACTTGATTTAAGGGCTTATTTTTTAAAGGCAATTAATTAGAGCACATTTATATATTTCAATAGGGAAATATCATACACACAACCTATAAATACAAAGACAGAAAATTTTTCAATTGCTAGTTTTAAGCTTCTCTTCCCCATTTTAGACCACCAGTCTCTTGAATATATGCTCCCTGCCATAAACAATTCTCAGCTGGGCAACTTTAAATCTGCATTTCTGAAGAAACAATCTTTGGCAAAACAAGATATAAAACTTATACTTTATGCAAACAAAGGAAAAATGGTGTGATTGAAAGTTCAGATGCAATGGACAGGAAAAGCAGACACCCTTACATATGAACATTTTTTTAAAAGAAGTAAATTAATTGGATTACGGGCTTCAGGGTAGAGCCTTTTAAGTAACAGGATTAAGAAAATATGTCGTTTTTACTGCCTAAAAGGCAAGCACAGCTAGATGGCAAAACAGATACAAAAAATCAAGGATACCGTTTTTACATCAAATCATGGATCCCCAAAGTGAGAGGAACACAAGGGGACCAGACGATGTAGTGCTTTCACCATTCATTTCATTGCAAGGACATGCCCCTGAGGCAAGAAGCCAACCCAAGGCCATTCAGCTCATTCTGTAATCCCCTCTTCCCCATAGAAGTCTTATCTCTCAGTGAGGGTGTGGGAACATTTCTGTACATTCTAGGGCCAAAAGCATGCTTTTCTGATTTAAATGTGTCAAGAGCCAGTATCCCTCCTATAATTTGCCGTTAGCAATCCTAAAAGTTATATCTCCTGTCTAGCTATTACAGATGATGTCTAAAAGTTCTCTTATAACGTAAATTAATTTCTGGTCCACTGAAAATCAAACAGATTAGATATAAAAGGAAAGAGGAACAGACAGAGGTAAATGGAGAATCAAGCACAATTCTGTTAACTGAGAAGTTTTTATAGAGGGAGAGAAGGTGTTTAAAACAATATCTTTGCCTATATATCCCAATTATCAGGCTTAATTAAGTTGTTTTAACTGCAGAGCTTTAAAAACAAAAAATTCTTTTAAATTTTTATTTACCAGATTTTATCCAGGTTAGACAACTGATATTTCTTGATTTTCAACTTTACCCAAGTAACCTTCTATGTGAAATTATAAAAACCTTAACTGCAGTGATGAATTAACCATGGATGCATGAGATGTCTACGG
Organism: Saimiri boliviensis; assembly: GCF_048565385.1. NCBI lineage: Eukaryota > Metazoa > Chordata > Mammalia > Primates > Cebidae > Saimiri > Saimiri boliviensis. The sequence continues at coordinate 48,655,848 of NC_133461.1, forward strand.
AAAAGACAAGCAATTTTTATGAGACTGAGAATCACCTGAAAGGTAGCTCAAATAAAGGAAAATTTAAGACAAAATCAGAAGATGTCAGACTAATACCAAACCAGAAAAGAATCATTTCCTGAGCTGAGAACTGAATACAAGTTATCATTGTGAAAAAGCCAAGCTTTAGCTACTGAGCTCCCACATGGAGCAGTCACCATTGTTCTTCCCAGGAGTCTAGGGTACTCATTTTCATGCTTGCAAAGGATTTAACTGCTTAAGAAAAAATTTTAGGCTAGCCATTACATGAAGCTGAAAATTGCCACCCTCCAGTTAGCTGAGATCTAGAGAAAGTACTCCTATATGGTCACAAAGTCAAGTTTTCAAGGCTATAAAACAAGATGAGAGGAAAACCTCTTTGGATTCTTATTTCAGAAATATGCAGCAAAATTTGTAACTGACTGATCTGCAGGGTTGGCTCAAACAGCAGGCTTATGGGGGTCCTAGCTGTCCTATCCTGTGGTACCTCTCTTTATAACAGAATGACGCAGGAAGAAAAATTTAAAGCACAAAGGATACCAGATTTTCTACAGCCTAAGATGAGGCTCACAAATCCATTTTCCTATTAATCAAAACCTTGCAGAGGAGACAAACAGTGATTTTTACCATTCACTTAACTTGTTTGCACAGAGAGAGAGAGAGAGAGAGAGAGAGACCAGAAGTCTGGTTGATAAGACATTTTTACCCTTTTGCCAGCATGCCAGTTTTATAGGTTCCTTTTCTTTGTAGTTTCTGGAAGAACAGAGTGGCTTTTGATGACCCTGCTTCCTGCACCATAGCTGTGGGAGCCATGTGGTGTTACAAAAGAAAATCACCTTTTTCCATTCTATTGAAAGATAGGCAAAAGTCCCTCAATTTCATAAAATGCTGCCCAACAGGCTGCATAGAACTGAACATTTCTCAATCCAGCCAGAGCAAAATACACATGATAAAATGTACACATTAGTCACCTTGCTCAGTGCCCAAATACCAACCTGGCAAAGCTCAAACTTGCCACTATTGACCCCTATAATCTTTGATCCACCCAGTCAAGAGAGATGACTTCCAACAGGAGTTTTAAAGGGCGGTCTCTGGGCAGGATGGAAGAGCAGATGAATTCCTTCATTAGGCCTGTTAAGCTTCCTTCAGGGCTCACTGAATGTGACCAAGCAGACAAACTAGGAGAGCCTTCTTGACTTTATCAGCAATTCCCTCAGAGATCTCCTCTACATAAAGAAACACACACAATGAAGCAAAGACAAGCAGAATGCCTTTTAAACCAATACTGCAAACCAGATTTCACACAGAAGAGTATTTCTCCAAACAAGTTTCCTATTCTCTGTCCAATTACGGAGTAATCTCCTTAAACCAAGGCCCTTTCTACAATGTAGGGAGAGCTAAACAGTCACCATGACAGGTCTAGAGAGCCAGTCAGTCCCACAGGACTGCAGTGCCTCTAAGGAGGTCAACAGATCAGGAGAAGGAAGGTGGTATTGGTAGCCTATGGAATACTCATCCAACCAATTTACAAAACATATTCCAGGATTATTTCTCAGGAGGGTTTTTTGTACCTCCGCTCCAATAAAGCCAATTTATCAAGACATGAGAATTGCAGTAGAGAAGAAGTTTAATACATGAAGAGCCAGGGAAACAAGAGACCAGAGTTACAATATTACTCAAATCAGCCTCCCCTAAAACTTGGAAGCTAGGGTTTTTAAAAAAACAGTTTGGCAGGCAGAGGTTTGGGGAAAGGGGAATGCTGATTGGTTGGATTGGGGATGAAAGCACAGAAAGTCCAAGCTGTCCTCTTGTATTAAGTCAGTTCTTGAGTGGAGTCCACAGGACAAGATATGCCAATTTACTGGTCTAAGTGGTGACAGCTGATTCATCAGAATGCAGGGTCTGAAAAATATCTCAAATGCTAATCTCAGGTTTTGCAATAGTAATGTTATCCATAGGAGCAATAGGGGAAGTTAAAAATCTTTTGATCTCTGGCTGCAGAACTCGTGAGCTATAATTTCTAATCTTGTGGCTAATTTGTTAGTTACAAAGGCAGTCTAATCCTCAAATAAGGAGGGAATTGTTTCAGGGAGAGACAATGGTCACCTTTGTTTTAAGACTAAATATAAACAATATTTCTCCTCAAGTTAATTTGGCCTACACCTGGGAAAGAACAAGGAGGTTAAAGGCAACATAGAGTTCCTTAGGTCAGATCTCTTTCACTGTCATAATTGTCTCATTGTGAAAATATTTATAAAGGCAGTTTCAGTTTTAAAGTTTTATCTTAGGAATTTGTGAAGATGATAAACTGAGTTAGGCACCACGATTTTAAAAGCTTGGCAACATTAGATTTAGTTTTCATGTCAAACCTGCTGTTACTGACTATGAGAATATTAGTATTTTCTCTTATTCATTTTAACCAAATAATGAACAAAGAATTCTTTGTGGACAAAAATTATTCCATTGCTGTATATTGTGCTTCTCAAAAGCTCCCTGCTGAAATGTTCACTAATTTTTACTACAACAGGAGAAATATGAATCACTAGATGGCAATTTTAAAGTCTAATATTTAATTAACTCCAAAATAACAATTTTACTTTTTCTCTCCCCTTGTTCAGTCAGTCTTCTCAGACATATCTTTAGTAAGCTGAGCTAGAGTATTATGAGGTATATTTATACCTGTAAATGCCTGCCATATATCCTTTTTGCAACATCCAATGGACCCTCAATTAAATTTATAATCTGTAAAAGTTTCTGATACCATTTTTATGTAATAAAGTTCTAAGTTTCTAACAGCATTTTACATACAAACAAGTATTTAAAAATAACAAAATATAAAAATAAATCTGGACAAAATTTAATTTTTATTAGGTTCCTGAATTTTTTACCAGGCAGTCTGTTTTCAACATTGGTTGCCACTCTTAATAATGTGGTAGATATTATTATGTATCTTGGTGATATTTTTGAAGTAGAATCATTTTTAATATAAGACCTAATGTTATTACCTTATAAAAAAGTTATTTCTAATATTTGTCTTGAAGATGAAAGCTCAGTTTATTTTTTTCCCTCACTTTTGATAGAGACATTGTAAAAATATATTCCTTTTCTTATAATTCTGTTATTAAGAAGAATGAAAGTGTAAGCTATGATAATATACTGTATCTAACATTTGGCCTGAACTAGAGAAGATGTCACATTAGTAGTGGGAGCTTCTAATCAGCTCCAGGTGATCGTTGTCCAGTATAAAAACCGCTCTTTTATTGTCACATCTATTAGTTTTCCGTCAAAATCCAGAAATCAAGATTTTGGTATGTAGTCTGTCATTTAAAAAAAAAATACCAAATTTCAAATTTTAAAAATTAAAGCAAAACACTACAGGTTAATGATACATCTCCTTTGACAAGTCTATAACCTTCAGATCAGCAGTTTTGACTTCTGGTATAGATGCACTGAGATTTTTCTTAGTTATGATACATTGGCATTTCAAGGGTAGATTGTGTGGAAATAAATTCTCAAAATTGTCTTGCATTATTTCCTTCCTGAACAGATACTTCTTTTGTAAATTTCATTGGCTGAGTAAAACTAAATATAAAGCTTAATGGATATGTAGCAACTTTTTAAAAATAAGGTGACTTTTTCACCAAAATAGACTCCTGATCCACAGCTTAGCATCATTTGCAAGCATAAAGGACATCTTTATTTTTCTAAATCGGTCCCTTAAGAATGATATTCAATAATGAGAGAATCACTCCATTCTTCATTTACAAGTTAATTAGCATAACAAAGCCACTTAATGTGAGAGTTCACAAAGCTCTGATTAATACATTAATCCTTACCTTTTATGAGACTTATTTTGGCAAACAATTTCTATAAGAAAACTCCTGTTTCTTTAGAAATATTAACTCTTCAGACACTGTCATTTTACTGAGTAAAATGTACATTCAGAAGAACAGTATGGCTTTTGCTAGGAGTCTCTGTGTGGAGAGAGGCATAAGGTCCTTACTTCATTAAAAAAATTCGTAAGTGATACCTCTTATAGTTGGTGTTATAGTGAGATGTTCAGACCTAATATTGCCTCTTCATCCTACAGCCAACCCAGGACTACTTTCCTCTTTCTTAACTGTTTGCTAATTAACTAATAATGCTTATGACTATTATTAATAATTCCCATGGCTATAACGTTAATAATTCCTTCAGTTATCTCTTTAATAATTTCTATATTTATCATTATAAAGTGCTTAAAAAATTCAATAATATTTCATTAGCTGTGTATGTACGCATAAAATACTGAAATCATTTAAGTTTATGTTGACTAATGTGTGGTTCAGGATTCAGGCATTTATTCTTGCAATTTTTGGGGGGAAAAGGAAAATCTTGGAATGGAGTCCAAAGATAAACCCAATGTTGATGACTTGATATCCATATTGTCACTAGCAAATAATTTATTTATTTAATTCCCATATTAACACTTTATATCATCTTTGTGTGTAAGAATTTGTAGTCACAAAATTGGGGAATAAAACTCTGTCCATTTAAAAAATGTATTTGAGTGTGATTTTGAGATCCTGTCTATCTGACTTGCCAGGAAATTTCATATTCATTGTTATGGTCACTGTTCTTTCCCTAGGATTATAAAAGAATTTAGGAAATTTGTCTGGATATGTGAGAACTAGGGAAAAGTCTCTAATCATTACACCTTCAGGGATATGCTCCTTTTTTAAGCCCACATGGTCACTTACACACAATCACTGAAAAGTGTATCACCATGGATAACAAGGGTCTCCTTTCTGGGAAGTCTATGACTTGAGTCTAGCAATCAATCCTCTTGTATACATCATCTTTACCAGGGGGTTACTCCAGGGACAGGACTCTTCAAGACCTATCTCCTTCTGAAGTGAAAATTTGTGAAAAATCTTCTGATTGCCTGACTATCTGCCACACTATCTGCTTCTGTATCCTTGCTTCCTGCTTGCTCACTGGAAAGTCCCTTGAGAAAATGCAGTGTTGCCTAAAACCTGGAGTTACTTCCTCTGCCCCAATCTATAAAAGCTGTGTGCTATTCCAGGCTAGGGGTCCAGGCCTTTGGTACAAACTTGTCTGGGCCTGCTGGCATAATAAACTGTGCTCTTGCGACAGTGTCATTCGGGTTTCTCGTCAAGTGAAATTCTTCCACAACACTTCTACTCCCCTTACCACACCCTAAAAACCAGCTCCCTTTTGTGACATGGTAGTTGCCCCATAAACTTCATAGCTGAACCATACCTCGGCTTTCTGTTGAAACTGTTCTCTGTAACCCTAACGTGACAGGCAAACCGTCCAAACCAATGTCATTTTGGGCCCTGCGCCATTTTAAGGAAAACTAATACTTGTAATAAGTAACTACGGTCTGTAATTAATTTCCACCCTACTCAGACAATGTGTAAACTAACGCTTATCTTGACTTCCGTGAACCACTTAAGTAACAATCAGAATTTCCAAAGCCCTTTGCCCTCACCCCCACCCCAGAGGTGGTTTGCAGGCATAAAAGGTCTTTACACCCTCCTTTCGGGGCCATGGGTTAGAGAGACGTGAGTCCTCCATCGCCACTGTCAATAAAGACCCTGTCCTCCATCGCCACCGGCAATAAAGACCCGGTAATTAGGCCTCCTCTTTGTCTTGGTGGTGATGTCTCGCTTGCTGGGTTACAACACTTTAATATCATCCCATTCAGGAATGAGGCATCCAGAAAACAAACCCTAGAAAATAAGAGTGTCTGAGAACAACTTGCATTTCAGACTAACAACAAAAAAAAATTCTTTAAACCAATAATTTACAAAGAACTTAGATTCCTTCATGGAAGCAGGTTGAACAAACAGAAATTACAACCTCCAGAATCATCTCATTGTATTTTTTTTTTCAAAATTATAGGCTTCTTAATAGTAATAATAATGCCATGTAAAAGTTAATATTATATGATCCAACTTATGTCAAAGTAGGCTACTAAACAAAAATTTCCTAATCCTAAAACTATTTCACTGAAGACATATGTCAATGTTTAATTGGCTGACAAATTCATATTCAAATGAGGAGCTTACAGGGTTTAGAGATTTAGATTTAGAACGGGCAGAATTTGATTAATTCTTACTTGGGCTATTGATTTTACATGTTTGGATAAAATACCTAATCCCATGGTTGTCAAACTGTATATTGTGACCACGCAATTGTATTATGAATCTATATGCCACAATATTTTGCCTTCAGTCTGAAACTATAACTTATGTGTCGTAGTATTTTTAGATGCCTATAAATTCTGCTGTGATTGGTAAAATTCAAATTTATGGAAAAGCATTAATGAAGGCATGATAGCTTTCTTCATTATGCATTTTAAAAATCTATGAATAATGAAAATCAGATTATGTTGGGAGCAAAAATTGTCTGACTTTTTTGACATTAAAAGTTGATGAGGAATGCCAATGCTTATACTGTAACAACTTTTAAAAGCCAGAATATTACAGAATTAAATCACATTTTTAAAGTCATCAGACAGCTGTGAAAGCAACGACCACTAGGTGAACTATCATTACAGAGAAGAGAAAATCACTCCAGGGGAGCTGATGGCCACTGGTGGTTTTAGCTCTCAGGACATTTGCTGATTCTTGGTGTGGACTAAGGATCAGCCTTAACCTGAGCAAGACTCCGCTGGGAGTCAAAGAGGAACCAGAAAAGCTTTTTTCTGCCATAAGATTAGGGTGGTAAATCTGACACTTGAGAAAACTCAAATACAGGGATATTCACTGAGTTCTGGGGCATTGGGATAGTTTGAAGAGCTCAGCTGAACTCTATAAAAACAACTCCTTCAAACTTTCAATGATCAGAAAAAGAGAATACACTAAAGGGAGGGGTGTGTACTTTATTATGTGGTTGGACACCCCAAAAAATTTATTTCAAATTTTGAAACTGCCTAGGACAAGAGGCTGGAGAGCTAAGCTGAAAATCACTGAGACTGCAAATGATGTCTCTTGGTATCATTTTAAAGTTCAGATGACAAATACCATGGAAGGGCCTTATCCTACAAACATGGTAGTTTTACTAAAACTACCACCAACCCAGCACACTTCCTGCCTGGATTGAAGTGATCGGTAACTCACCATGCTATCTACCTAACCACAAAAGGAAGATAACCTCTTTGGTGGAAGATAAAACTCTCTGCATCCTCTAAGATTCTTCTAGGCACAAGGTCTCAAGTAATATAAAAAGTAAATAGAATTCTTAACAGGAAACAAAAGACAATGAAAAACAGACCATACATGATCCTGTGAATAATAGTTATCAGACAAGGTCACTGAAATCGTTATAATTAATGTGTTCTAAAAATAGAGGAAATATGAATAACACAAGAGGAGGGATTGAGGATTTTACTTCAGAAATCATTTGCCCAGTTTTGCTGGTTAAAAATAAAAAGGTAATAATTCATAAAGAAATGAAGAAGGAAGGAAGGAAAAGGGAATAAAGGAAGAAAGGAAGGAAGGAAGGGACTCTAGAATTGAATCATTGATTTTCAAAAACAATACATAACTGAATTATTGTAGCATATTATTAAGTCAGAAGGAAGGAAGAAAAGGAAGGAACGGAGGAGGGGGAGGAGGGGGAGGAGGGAGGGAAGGAGAGAAGAAAGAAAAGAGGAAGGAAAAAGGAGGCAAGGAGGGAAGGAAGGGAGGGAGGGAGGGAAGGGAGGGAAGGGAGGAAGGAAGGGAGAAAGGAAGGGAGGAAGGGAAGGAGGGGAGGGAGGGAAAAGGAAGGAAAGGAAAGAAGGGAAAGAGAAGGGAAGAAGAAGAAGATTGCGTGCTTCATCTTGCAGAGGTGTTTGAATCTCAAGCCGAGTAACTTCCATTTCCATTCCTATGCACTCTTCGATATTCTCCATCTGCTCTTTGCCTTAGAGTGACTTCCACAGAAACTATTTGCTGAGAGCCCTTAAAATCTAGGCTGACTCGGATGGCTGACATGACCTGAAATGGATTAGGTTTGATCACTAGGGGGTTCCTATAGGACAGTATATATCCACATTGATGTTTCATCATCTCTAACCTCCACTTGGTATTAAGTAGTTACCCAGGACCTTGTGAGATTACTTTTTTTTTTTTTTAACTTTGAATAAGAGATGGGGATATAGTGGCTTCTGTTCAAAGTAATCTTTGTAAAACATAAGGCTGATCATGTCATTCCTCTGTTTTAATTTCTTCAAAGCACACATCCCAACTCTAGCAGGATTAAATTCATATCCATTTCCTTTATATCCAGAAACAAACATAACCAGATTTGGCCCTCTGAATTTATTTTGCAATATTTTTTGCATTACTTATTCTGAATAATATCTGCTTCACTTGCTTCACTCCCTCAAGTGTCTCAGACCATGCTGTCCTTCCTAAATAAAATGTTTTCAAATCCTCCTTCCCCTGTCCTCTGCCTGAATAATTTCTTTTTGTCCTTCAAAAGTCAACTCGATCTTTGCTTTCTCCAGGAAGCCTACAGGTTCCCTGCACCCCATCACATCTATTCTTTCCTATCTACTAATATAAGATCCTGTATACATGGCTATTACAGCATCTATTACAGTTTGTGACTTCTGGTTTATCGTCTATATTCTCACTAGCTTGTTAGTTCCTTGCTTTGGGGACTGCGTCTTAGTTGAATTACCTGTGCTTAGCACAATAACTTTCACACAAGAATAGTTTCATAGATGTTGAGTCGGTGCACAAGTGAAAAAAGAGACTAATAAATTGCTTAAAACTCTGAAAATACGAAAATAGACCAACCTTCCTTCACAAATTTCATGAACAGAAATCAATCTCCAGGCTTCTTTGTCCTATGTTGCCCAGATCCCTTAGGAGTAAAGTACAAGCATATGACATTCCCAAGCATTGGCTTGTTCATGAAAAGATTCTACCTTGCATTCTCACCTCTTTACCTACCTATTGAATTAGGCTGACAACTTCTAATCAAGGCAGCCATGAGCTATCAGCAGCTCACTTTCCAGCAGTCCAAGATGGATACCTTAATCCTGGGAAGAGATTTGGATGTAAAACCCCAATATTACCTACAAACCACCGTTTGTGATACTTGGATCTACATACTTTGTTGTAAATTCACTCCATCTGGGAGCAGCTTCTCCAGGATTTTGATTGGGTTTTGGCCCTCCGGAAACTTATAAACAGGAAGGTCAGTAGAATTAATGATAGCTCAGGATGTTGTTGCTGGTGTGAAGTTTGGAAGTCGTTTTCATTTTCTCCTTTTTCTAAATCCTATTTCAGATCTCTCTCACCTTTGATAGAACCCATGCCAATATGAGCTGACATAGTGGATCACCCAGATCCTTACCCCTGCCAGGTATGAGACCTGGTAGTGGAGCCATTGTTAAAGGTGTTTAAACAAGCCTTATCATTTTTCCAGATTTATTGCAAAAATTTTAAGAAATTAAATGTCAAAGAGCTAATAGTACACCATCCCCTAATCCACTCACCTCCTTCTTTCCCAAACTTACTCATTATCCTAAACTTGAAATCTCACAATCACCTGCATATTTTCCACTCCAACTTAGAGGTGGATACCAGGTTAACATATACACTCATTAACATGCAAGAAATTAGTATACAAAATAAATACTTGCATCAATAGGCAAAAAAGGCCAAACTACTCAAAGGAAAGGAAGATAAAAAAGGTAATTCACAGAAAAATGAACCCAAATTGCCAATAAGCATACTAAAAATTCTCAAAACAGTAATCACGGGATTGTATATTCAAAGTACAGTGAGATTTCATTTTATATCGAGCAGGTTATCAAAAATTAATGAGTCCCTTCCCATAGTTTTTATCCTCTTTTTTTTTTCTACTGATATAGTTGGACTGTGAATTAAACATACTTGGCCTTTTGCTGACACATTTTGGCAATGAAGAAACCTTTTTTTTTTTTTTTAATTAATACTACTCCAGAAGAAGAACACCTAACGTTATTCTTTTTTTTTCTTTTTTGATATTGAAAAAATGCAAAAGCTTTACTTTGAAAATGTTCATTTTATTTCAAAGAGTTTTCTTTTTTCTTTTCCTATATCATACCTTTTATTTCCAAACAACTCATAGAAATAATGTAATTACCATATCATCTAAGTATATGTATTGATATATAGACAGTTTCTCTCTTTTTAAATGATCAGTTATATACATTAATCATTATTTTTACTTGTGGGATGATAACAAAACTAACTCTTGGCCAATTTTTTCTCTCTTCTACTTTAATTTGAAAACTAATCTGCTCCTTATTTAGCATAATGTTATTTCTAGTAACTATACCTTTCATCTTTCTTATTTGAAATGGGGAACATCAGTAGAAAAAAAAAATTATGTGGTTTTGGTGAACACATACAGGGTCCAAATGGAATTGTTACTCCAGAGCTATGTGCTGTATGTGGTAGAAATGACTTTTGGTATGATTTCAAAAGTCATTACATTTAAATTAAAAATTACAATTAATTTTCCAGAGAAAATTTAGTTAATGATAAAGCACTTAGGGAGTTGTTTGATTTTTTAAAATTACTGTCACTATGAATACGAAACCACAGTGACATAAAATTGAATTTGTCTACAATCACTACAATGACCAGATATTAGCATGGCCCTTAAAAATCCAGCATTCACCTTTGCAAAGACCAGTACCAACAATGGGTTTGTGTTATTCATTTTGAGTAGCATATTTAGAACTTTGTTTTCTGGTCCGTTGCATACATATCAACAGCAGAACACCAACCTTTGTTTTGATAATCAAATCTCACAGCCTCATTTTTTACAATATTGACCTTTGCTCAACTAACAATAGCTTTTTATAAAATCCTCCTTGGATGTCCCCCTCACTGTCTTATGATATAAATTTAAAAGATAGTATTATGCAACCCATTAAATAAAATGATTAAGAAATAGAATTATCTAAAATGGGATATAGAGAAAAGAGAACACTGAAGTACAAATCTGAAGCAATATGCAAAGTTTTTAGACTTAATTGATTGATTCACTGTCACAATCAATAACAAAATAAAAAAAAGAACAGCATTAGGATTTAAAGTGTTTTCCAATTTTAATGATGCAAAATTCTTATAGTCTATAGAACTTTGTTAAAATATTCCCTACAAGTATAATAATTTTCATCTGGAATATCTTTTTTCTTACAGTTTCTCTTTTCTCAAGAAACTTCTTCCTACAGTTCTATTTATTTTAACTTAGCATTATAAGCAATTCTAGTTTTTTTTTTCAAATTTTATAACTTAAGTTGTTGATCTCATGATATAAGAAAGTTCCAGCAAATATCTTTGATTTCTAAAGAAACTAAATATTCTTCTTTTATTTGTATCAGTATTTACAGATATATGCAAATCATTAGCAAGGCTTTTTACTTTTGTTTTTAAATTTAATCTTCAAATTAACACTTTGGAATTTATATCTTATAGTTAAGAAAAATGTCATTCAAAGAGATTACGTAACTTGCAGAAACTTATAAAACTAGACCGTGACTGTTTCAGAATTCTAAATGCAATTCTAACTCCAAAATTGATACACATTTTGTCTACTCATTAAGTACTATATCCACCAATTAAGTGTACTTTAAAGCAGAGTAGTGTGTGGTCAATAGCAATACTACGGCATTACTTTCTCTTGCCATTTGGGGCATATTATCTTGACACTCAGAAATACGAATAGTTTATGTTATGACCCTTACATGGCACCAGAAACGGTCCTGATACATTCATCATCAGTGTAATTCTTCCCATCTTCCTAACCTAGTGGTATGTTTCAGTTAGCCAGAAATGCTAAACTTACAAGTTACCAAATTCTAGTCCTAAGTGAACTGTAGGAGAAAACAAACAAACAAACAAACAAACAAAACCTAAAGATGAAAAAATGTACATGGCTGAATATTGGTAGTTTTCCAGAGTTTAATCTTAAATTGTGTCTTCTTTTTAAAGTGAGTTTATTTCTGTTATTTTAAATTTTATTTTATTTTATCTCATTTGGCCTCTTTCCTATTGAAAGGAGAGCATAGTTTTGCTTTCTTCGCTACGTGGGCTGCAGAATATCTGAGTATAACCTGTAATTACTTTCACACTGGCATTAGTTTTCTACTTATTTCCCAGCTTTCCCCATCAGATTACTGGCTATTTAGCATGAGGTATTCATCAATGACCAGACTGCTCAGGGATGAGACTCATAAAACAAAATATGGAAACTAATAGAAGGACATTGATTCTCTGTCCTGTCCAAAGATAGGCCACAAACTAAGTAATAAAGCACACATTGCTGCTCATGACGTTTCATTTCTGTGGAGCTGCAGTTGGCAATGCATAAACCATAGGCAGATGCATTAATCTCACAAACTATCCAGATAGGAAACCGTATGTTGACAACTTGATCTTTATTGCTACTTTAACACACCTGTTATAAAAATTTGTATTGCCAATAAATTAAGCCAAAAAGCAACAAAGGAAATCTACTGGAACTTGCAGTTTGGCACAAAGCAAGTCTTTATTTTGTTCTTTTGGTTTGTTACATTTTAGTGCCAGTTTTGTCTCTCCAAATTCTGATTCTAGTAATTTCATCTATTCATACTACAATAAATAAACAGTGGCTCTTAATTTTTCCTCTGTCCAATCAGCATTTCTTCATACATTTTGGAACTGAGTATAAATCTCAGGAAAGAAATGTCTAGGAAGTCATCTGAGAAATAGTAATGGTTGAATGTTCTTACAAGATGGTAATGCTTTATTTTTGGCGGATAAATGCAGGGGTTGGGGTGGATAGCCTTGCAATCAGAGAAAAAATATACACACAGTGGCATGATAAAACAGGGTGTGTTAGCTGAATGACAAATGTTTCAAGATGAGAGTGGCTTTGGGGATCCAGAAGAAAAGTATCTGAAAATATATGTAGGAGTCATAAAATATAGAGGACTTTTTTGCTCTGCTAATAAGAGGGTAATTTATTCAGTAAAAGATAGGGAGATACTGAAGGTTTTCATCCAGGAAGGGAATTGGTGAGAGTTACAAATCTGGCTTCTGGAAGCATTCTGTCTGGCTTCAAATGCTGGATTCATCTCACTAGTAGTGTGACCTTAGGGAAATTAATTACTATAAGTGCATCAGTTTTCTCATCTGAAAAATGCCACATACGGCTGTTGTAAGGATTCTGTTTCTTGAATTAAAATACTAAAGTATTTGGAGAGGTTCCTGGCATCTAGTGAGTGTGGTATAAACGTCTGTTATTATGACAGTCGTTATCATTTTAATCACTTAATAAATAGTTAATGTATTAACCCTTTTCTACATACCAGGCATTATAATGCTCAAACACTAAGAATAAAAGGATGGGCAAGACAAATACGTGCCATCCAACAGCTTAGGACACATAGGCTGCATAGTAATAACCGCTAGAATACAGGCGAATGCCAGGGGCAGCCAGGGCTGAAAGAGAACAGCTGGTCTTTCTGGAGGGGAAAGGAAGGGTTTTCTTTTTAGGTGAGTCTTAAAAATCAATAGATGTTTCCCTAACAGAAAAGTAGCAAGGAAAGAATATCAGTATAAAATCTGGCACGTTACTCTACAAGAGTTTGTCTTGTTTGATGACAAATTGGGCAGTGTGGTTCTCATTCAGGGTGTATGAGGGAGTCATTGCAAATATTGTGAACAGGAGACAGACACCAAGTCATTAAAGGCTTTCATAGCCCAGCAAATAAGTTGGTACTTATCTTTAGGCTCCAAGACATATTCTGGACCTTTAGTAAGGCCATGGCAAGGCCATGGACTATTTTAGGCATTAAAAGTGTATATATGGGTGGGGCGTGGTGGTTCACACCTGTAATCCCAACACTATGGGAGACCGAAGTGAGTGGATCGTGAGGTCAAGAGGTCGAGACCATCCTGGCCAACATGGTGAAACCTCGTCTCTACTAAAAATACAAAAATTAGCCAGGCATTTGGCACGAGCCTGTAGTCCCAGCTACTGAGGAGGCTGAGGCGGAAGAATTGCTTGAACCCAGCAGGCAGAGGTTGCAGTGAGCCAAGACTGTGCCACTGTGCTCTAGCCTGGCGACAGAGCAAGACTCCGTCTCAAAAAAAAAAAAAAGTATATATATGTATATGTATTTTTCCTTTGATAATAGAGGCATATGAACACAACGTAGGTAAAATGGCCATATATTAGCATTTTTTTTGTTATATTTACTTGAAATGCCTAAGGAAAAATCACTTAAAAATCAAATTGTCTCACTTACACAGTCACATGACTATTATGCTGGTTAAGGCTCTGAAAAGGATCACCTTCTTTATTTGATTTTAAATTTATATAATGGAAGAAATGCAAAGAAAAGGAGAATAAGAGAGAGGCAGAAGAGAGATGATGGAATTGAGGGAAGGAGAGAAGAAGCAAGGGGAGGGCCAGCTGTGGTGGCTCACACTTACAATCCCAGCACTTCCGGAGGCTGTTGAGGGAGGATCACCTGAGGTCAGGAGTTTGAGACCAGCCAGGCCAACATGGTGAAACGTTGTCTCTACAAAAAAATATGAAAATTAGCAGGGAATGGAGGTAAACACCTGTAATCCCAGCTTCTAGGGAGGCTGAAGCTGAAGACTCCCTTGAACCTGGTAGGCAGAGGTTGTGGTGAGCTGAGATTGCGCCATTACACTCCAGCCTGGGTGACAGAGGAAGACTCCATCTCAAAAAATAAATAAATTAATTAATTAATAAATAAATAAATGAAAGGAAGAAAAAAAGGGGAGAAAGAGAAAAATGAAGCATGATGAGAATAGATTTTGAAAGTTAATACGATTCAAATGAAAAATTGTAAGTTATATACTGAAATCTTCTTTAGCATAGCTGAAGTAAAATGAGTATTTACTTGCATAATTGCCACCGTGCAGTGTTTTAATGAAATGACCAGGATAGCAAAAGATGCTTTCAAAGCACTAGTTCTTTAGTACAATTATTCCTCCAATATCATTTTTCTTTAACTGAGGAAAAACCCCTGTTGATTACATATGTAACTTAAGATTAATTTTTTCACCTGTAACTCACTTTCCAATGAAAATGTATAAGCAGAATTACTACTTAGTTACCTAAACAGCCAAAATTGTCATTTAGTACATTAAAAATAACAATAAAACTGGTAAAAATGCTGTCCAATTCCATCCCTGTTCCCCCATTCAAAAGATCAGACCCATCACATTAAGCTGCTGTTTCTTTATTAAATTCCCTGGCTTCTTGCAAAACCTTTTTCCTCTCCTTCTCCTCCTTCATAATCAACCTCTTCAGATGACTTTGTGTAACCCTTAAAAGGATATGTCAAAAATGGAAGCACTGAAGTACAACTGTGCAGTGTTTTTAAGAGGACTCATCTGACACAGCTAATCAAGAGTCGTTGGTCCACAGGCTGAGGAACATTTTAAACCAGTTATTGAGCAGAAAATAAAACACTGTGCTAAAAAGCTGTTTTAAATGATAGTGCATGGTTGGTGTTGATAAGAAAGGCCTGACTTTCTTTTTCCTAAATAAAAGCTTTTGTTGTGAGGTTGCAAGCTTTTTTGGTAACTATTATTGAAGTATATGAAATACCTTCCTATAGTGTAAAACTTTCTTTAGTAACCAAATCAATTGACCTGACACAGCTGTATTAGTCTGGCTATATGATTAGGCAATCTGAAAAACATAAGCAGTAACCAAAACCACAGTGACCTGATAAAGCAGAGTTCAACAAAACAGTTTATCTGGGAGAGCATGAAACCTGTATCTGGGAGTTCATTTTCTCATATGTATACCAAGAAAAATAGAATATAAACACAGAATCAAAAATAATAAATAGAGGATCTCATCTTTGTATAACTCTAGAATCTTCTCTACTAGCTAGGCGTTGTAGACATGCCCTGGAAACTAATTACATTGGGTCATATACAAATGTAATTGATGATCATGGGAATAGTACACTTACCTGGTACTGATAAATATTTGTTCTGCTATTAAGAATCATTATATTTTGTAATAATAATGATGCCAAATTTTCAATGACATCACATGGTAAGTGGGAAAATTCAGATATTCAGGAGATTTTCGCTTGTTTGTTTAATACCTGTGACATTTATTTGTTATTTTGGCTTTCCATTTACAAGGTCAGCCGTCCTTGGGAAACTTGCTAATTCCTCCTGAGATGAATGCTTGCAATTTGCACATTTTCCACTAGAAAGAAAGAATGACTGCTGATTTTGTCAGCTGGGATTTCCTTCAAATGAAAAAAGTGAGAGAAGTAATAGGGCACACTAGCCCTGCTTTGGAATCTAAGTCAGAATGTATTTTTATTTTATTTTATTTTTTTTTTTTTATTTTTGAGATAGAGTCTCGCTCTGTTGCCCAGCCTGGAGTGCAGTGGGGTGATCTGGGCTCACTGCAACCTCTGCTTCCCAGGTTCAAGGGATTCTCCTGCCTTAGCATACAGAGTAGTTGGGACTACAGACATGTATTACCATGCCTGGCTATTTTTTATATTTTAGAGCAGAGACAAGATTTTGCCATGTTGGCCAGGCTGGTCTTGAATTCTTGACCTCAGGTAATCAGCCTTCCTCAACCTCCCAAAGAGCTGGGATTACAGGCGTGAGCTACCGCACTCAGCCCAGAATGTAGTTTTAAAATCAAGACTCGGTCAGGCGCAGTGGCTCGCACCTACGATTCCAGCACTTTGGGAGGCTGAAATGGGCAGATAACCTGAGGTCGGAAGTTTGAGACCAGCCTGACCAACATGAAGAAACCCTGTATCTATTGAAAATACAAAATTAGCTGGGCATGGTAGAGTATGCCTCTAATCCAAGCTACTCAGGAGGCTGAGGTAGGAGAATTGCTTGAACCCCTGGGAGGCAGAGGTAGCAGTGAGCCCAGATTGCACTATTGTACTCCAGCCTGGGAAACAAAAGTGAAACTCCATCTCAAAAAAAAAAAAAAAAAAAAAAAAAAAAAAAAAAAAAAAGAAAATACATAAATCAATCAATCAATTAATTAATTTAAGTAAAGACTCATCTTAAAACTTCTCTAAACATGATTATTAAAAACATATCAGCCAACATATACAACTGTGGCCTTTAAACATTGTTTGAATTGACACATAGTACATATTTAGGGGGCACAATTTGATGTTCAGCCCATATATGTAGTATAATAATCAAATCAGGGTATTTATCATATCTATCATCTCATGCATTTATCATTTCTTTGTGGCAAAAACATTCAAAAGCCTCTCTTCCAGCCATTTTGTAATATACAGTAACTTCCTGTTAACTATCCTTACTCTACTGTGCAAAAAAGTACCTAAACTTTTTCCTCCTAATTGTAACTTTGTACCCATTGACCAACTTTTCCCCACTGTCCCATTTCCCTTCCCCTCCCCAGTCCCTGGTAAACCCTGTTCTACTCTTTGCTTCTGCATCACCTGTTTTTTTTTTTTGTTTGTTTGTTTTTATATTCCACATATGAGTGAGATCATGCAGTATTTGTCTTTCTGAATCTAGCTTATTTCACTTAACATTAATGTCTTTTATGTTCATCTATGTTCTCACGAATGATAGGAATTCTTAATGGCTTAATAGTATTCCGTCATGTACATAAACCGCATTTTCTTTACCCATTCACCCATTGTTGGACACTTGGACTGATTCTGTATCTTGGCCACTATAAACAGTACTGCAATCAACATGGAAGTGAAGGTATCTCTTTAACATACTCATTTCATTTCCTTGTATATATATGCATGGTAATGGGATTGTTAGATCATAAGGTGGTTCTGTTTTCCATCATGGATGTACTAATTTACAATCCCACCAACAGAGTACAATCCCATCAATCTCCAGTGTTCTACAGCCTCACCAATGCCTGTTTTCTTTTTTCTTTTTTTGGATTAAACCATTCCAATTGACTAAGATGATATTTCATTGTGGATTTAAATTACATTTTCCTGATGCTTAGTAATGGTGGTCATTTTTTCATGTACCTGTTGAATATTTCTGTCTTCTTTGGAGAAATGTCTACTAAGGTCTTTTGCCAATTTTTAAATCAGGGATTTTTTTTTTGGCTGTTTTTTTAAATATATTTTGGATATTACTCATTTATCAGATGTATACTTGAAAATATTCCCTCCTACTCTGTAGGTTGTTTCTTTACCCTGTTAATTCTTTCCTCTGCTATGCAAAAGCTTTTAGCTTGATATAACCAATTTGTCTATTTTTGATTTTTGTTGTCTGTGCTTTGGAGATCTAATTTAAAAAATATTTAACCAATCCAATATCATAAAGCATTTCTCCTATGTTTTCTACTAGTAGTTTCACAGTTTGGATTTTACATTTAAGTCTTTAATTAATTTTGAGTTGATTTTTGTATACGGTGAGAAATAGGGATATAACCTCATTCTTCTGCATGTGAATATTCATCTTTCCCATCACCACTTATTGATAAGACTGTCCTCTGTCCTTTCTCCAATGTGTGTTCTTGGAGTCTGTGTTGAAAATCAGTTGGCTATAGGTGTGTGAATTTATTTCTAAGCTCTCTCTTCTGTTCCACTTGTCTATGTATATGTATATGTGTGTCTATATGTACGTATATGTATTTATGCCAGGACTATGATCATACTCTTCTAGTTACTAAAGCTTTGAAGTATATTTTGAAGCCAGGGAGTGACTTCCTTCTAGCTTTGTTCTTTTTGCTCAGGTGTGATTTGGCTATTCAGTCTTTACTTGTTCCATATGAACTTCAGGGTTGTTTTTTCTATTTCTGTGAATAATGTTACTGGTATTTTGACAGGAAATGTATTAAATCTGTAGATTACTTTAGGTAGTATGGCCATTTTAACAACATTAATTCTCTAATCCATGAACATGAGATAACTTTCCATTCTTTTGTATATTCTTCAATTTTCTATTTATTTATTTAGCATACTTTAAGTTCTGGGGTACATGTGCAGATCCTGCAGGTTTGTTATATAGGTATACAAGTGTCATGGTACTGGTTGCTGCATCCATCACCCTGTCAGCCACATTAGGTATTTTTCCTAATGCTATCCCTCCCCAATCCTCCCACCCCCTGCTATATTCCTCCCCTACCCCCCAACTCCCCAGGCCCCAGTATGTGATGTTCCCATCCCTGTGTCTGTGTGTTCTCATTGTTCAACACCCACTTACGAGCGAGAACATGTGGTGGGTTTCTGTTCTTGTGTCAGTTTGCTGAGAATGATGGTTTCCAGTTTTATCCATGTCCCTGCAAAGGACATGAACTCATCTTTTTTATGGCTGCCTAGTATTCCATCATGTATATGTGCTACATTTTCTTTATCCAATCTATCATTGATGGGCATTTGGGTTGGTTCCAAGTCTTTGCTATTGTGAACAGTGCCACAATAAACATACACATGCATGCATCTTTATAACATGCATTATATGATTTATAATTCTTTGGGTATATACCCAAAGGATTGGCTTTTGTTGCCATCACTTTTGGTGTTTTAGTCATGAAGTCCTTGCCCATGTCTATGTTCTGAATGGTATTGCCTAAGTTTTCTTCTAGAGTTTTTATGGTGTTAGGTCTCATGTTTAAATCTTTAATCCACCTAGAGTTAATTTTTCTATAAGGTGTAAGGAAGGGATCCAGTTTCAACTTTCTGCATATGGCTAGTCAGTTTTCCCAATACCATTTATTAAATAGGGAATCCTTTCCCCATTGCTTGTTTTTGTCAAGTTTGTCAAAGATCAGATTGTTGTAGTTGTGTGGCATTCCTTCTGAGGCCTCTGTTCTGTTCCATTGGTCTATATCTATGTTTTGGTACAAGCACCATGCTGTTTTGATTATAGTGGCCTTTTAATATAGTTTGAAATCAGGTAACATCATGCCTCTAGGTATTTTTTCTTTTTTTTTTTTTGCTTAGGATAGTCTTGGCTATGTGGGCTCTTTTTTGCTTCCATACAAAGTTTAAGATGTATTTTTCCAATTCTGTGAAGGAAGTTATTGGTACCTTGGTGGGGATAGCATTGAATCTATAAATTACTTTGGGCAGTATGTCCAATAAGTTAGGTATAGAAAGTATGTATCAATACAAAAAAGATAATATGTAACCAACCTACAGCTAATGACATACTGAATGAGGAAAGCTGAAACCTTTTCTTTTAAAAACTAGAATGAGAAAAGGATGTCCACCTTTCCTATTCCTATTCAACACAATACTGCAAGTCATAGCCAGAGCGATTAGGCAAGAAAAATGAATAAAAGGCATTTAAATTTGAAAGGAGGAAGTCAAATTGTCCATTTGTAGATAACATGATTCTATGTACTGAAAATCCTAAAGATCCAACAAAAACTATTAGAATTAATAAGCAAAATCAGTAAAGTTGCAGAATACAATCTCAACATACAAAACTTAGCAGTGTTTGTTGAGTATGAACATTTTTCTAACCATTACACTCCCTAGGTTATAAATAGAAAGCTCTATTTGAAACTTAGAGAACATTTCCATCTGTCAGGGTCTGGAAAAAAAAAGAACTTTAGAGCAAAAACACATAAACTCTTAGGTAAACTTTTATACTTCAGTGATTTAGAATAGCCTTTGGACAAAAGGCCTGAAATGCTAGCTTTAGAGTTTTTAAACTTAGGTGGCTTCATCTAGCCTTCAAATCCTCCTGATAGTTTATCCAAAATAAGATACTGGTTAGTGTTCTGAACATTTAAAATCTCTTTTGCTTATCTGGCACATTGTATCAGCAGAAATTGCTTTCTAAATAAAATAGAATTGCATACACTAAATAATATAGAATCATTTAGTATTGTATATAGTTGACTATTCCAAATGAATCTACCTCACTTAAAAGAGGAAAATGAAAACACATTCTGGACACATATCTGCAGACTTCATAATTGTCCTTTGTTTCAGCCAGTATGGAAAAACGTATTTTTAATTGATTGCCTTAAATAATCTTTAAGTACCATTTATTCAGCATCCAGTGGTGCAAATTTTTTTTAAACGTAACGTTTTAATAAAATGCATTTAAATAGAGATTTCTGAACATTTTGGAAAAACAGGAATTTCTTCATGTCTCTGACAGGTTGCCAACTGAAATTAAAAGAGCAAGAAATAACAGTACAAAAACCTTTTGTATAAAAGCCTTTCTATATTTCGAAGTTCTTTTAAATTGTTTTAAGTGTTTTCTTTAGTAAACAGTTCTACTATTTTAAGTTTTGCTTTGATCTTTCTTTGTGAATAAGGAAAGTATGGCAAGATTTTGAGATTTCCTGCTCCTAGTTCAGACAATTAGACTCCATAACCAATTATCAGCACACAATGTCCATATTAAAATCCAATACTTATAATTAGGGAAGGGGACCTAGTGTATATATAAGTGCATGAGAGGAAGGGATTTTATTCCCTGAGCAGGCAGTGAATGTAGGTCTCTGATTCTGAAACAACACAGTCATGGTAGACCAAACACTATTTTGTAAGAACTAATTCATAAGGCTCTCCAACTTAATAGGAAAGTGTGGGGTGAGGAAAAGAAAGGAGTATGTTCCTATTACATATCCATCTTTGGAAGAAGTACATAATAACACAAGTCTAGAAGATTTTGAAAAAATATCCTTCTTTGATCCATCCATTCATTTATTCATTTCTCCACTTACCAGACATTATGCAAATAATACAAAAGAGAATAAAATACTGCCTTATCCCCAAAACCATTATCTAGTAATCTAAAAAACAAATTATACTGAGTTAAATGAACTATTAAAATTCAATATAATCACAATAAATTTTAAAACAGTAATCTTTTTATCCTCTGCCCTATAGCTTAAACAGATCTCCATATGCTTCAGATTGAATATTTATTTAAAGAATTGTAAGTGAGTCACTGAGTGACTTATGCACATGTCAAAATAAAATAACAAAATCAAAACTAAAGCAAAATTCATTGAAGATGGAGCTAAATTATCTAATTTATCCAGACTCTTATTCACCTCTACTTAATCCAGACTATTCGCCTATGAGACAGTAATACTAACATCTTTTTTTAAATTAACAATCAAAACCCCTTTCAAAAACATTATAAAATATACACAGAGTAAAATAATTCGATGTATTAGCTGACTGTCAGTTTCTAAAGGCAATGTATTTAATGCAATATATAATTTTAGCCATTCATTTAACTATACACATATCATAATATTCATTAAATACAATGGTAGATATGAAGATACAGAAAACATCATTTCTTCAACCAGTAAACCTACTTAGTAAAATGTCTTTTCAAACTTGAGTGATAATTGAGTCCCTTTAAAAAATTCCATATTTTTGAGAATATGTGCATAGATCCCTAGAGTTCTAGACATCCCAGGATGAGAGAAAGTAAAGCCCTTAGTATAATACATTAGAAAAGGCTAACCAAGTTATTACTGATTGTTACTGAGGATCCCAGAGAATCTCTGAACTCTAATTTTCTTCTATGTAAAATGAAGCTACTAAGGTCTACCTAATGATACCTCCAGATACTCATTTAATCCTCAAATAAACGTTAAGTGCTGTTATACCCATTTAACAGATGTAACACTTTAAATAAAGATAATTTTAGTAGGGTTTAGAGTTACACAGGTGATGAGTGGAAAAAACAGCCTGTTGTATCTTGCCAGCAAATATTGAAATATTGAAAATAAATTATTCTTATAGTAGTAAATGGAATTACTTTGTGAAGCATTACATTATCATTCATAATTTTATCCTTGCTCCAGCTTTTAGGAATTACATTTTGGAGAAAGACTTACATTTAATTCTTTTCATGAATGTGTTTCTACGTGATTCATATACCGTATTAGTTAGGCAAAACTGGTGAAACAAGATATCCCAGAATAAAGTGACTAAAAAAGTTAGGTTATTTCTCTCTCAAATTGCAGTTCAGAGGGAAATGGTTCAAGGCTTTGGAGGCAAATGCACCATCCTCAGCATGCAGCCTCCACCTCAGGTCCAAGTTTTCCTCTGTCTCAGCTACAGGAAGGAGAAAGGGTAAAGGGGACTATATGGCCAATTATTTTAAAGATAACATTGAAAAATGTCATATACTAATTTTACTCAAATTTCATTGGTAAAAATCGGCAAAAAAAAAAAAAACCTTTCATCACAGCAAGTTACAAAAAGGCTAGAAAATACAGTCTTTTCCAAGGCGGTCTTTGTCAGTGTGGATAGAACCCTCCCAATGAAAGAAAGGAACAATGGACACTAGAAAGCTCTATCTTTGATCATTTGATGATAAGGTAGTTATTAAATACCTGCTAGGTATATGTATTATATCATATTCTTTGAAGTTTATAAAATAGTATGGTAATAAACTGTTGTAGGTTCTTTTTTGTTTGGCAAGAATTATAGATTTAATATTAAGAAATGAATGCTACTTTGCCCCATGTTATTCTTATATTAAAAAGTCATGAAGTGAAAAATTCAGACATATCCTGTGAATAACATTAGACTATAATGTTGATTCTTCTGCACAATGAACTGAAGATCCTAATGGAGACTGAACATTTACTGGAATATTGAAGTCTTCTGGGATATATTAATGAAGATAAATATAGATTTAAATGGTTTCTAATAGGTCTGCACTGATCAAATGTTCCTAATGCCAGAGACAAGCATGTGCTTTCCAGCAGGATGTTCAGGAAGTGCCTCCCTTCCTTGGCACTTGCTCCTTCAGCACTGTCCCTGTGTGTGCTCGTGTCTGAACAGATGGCTCCTGCTGCTCTCCCCGTAACTATTTGCTAATCTTATGGGCTAGAGCTCATTTCTAGTGAGTGCAGTCGCTGCAGGGGGTAGAAACCTGAAAGACTGTAGAATTTTATGGAATTTATGTCAATTTATAGGTCATTGTGTGCTAGTGAGAATTTCAGAATATATTATAATATTTATTCGTATTTGAAAGAATTTGGAGTGTCATTTTCACTGCTCAGTTTAAAATGGTATATTCTGGTTTCATGATGGCTCATGCCAAAAGGAATGCCATGATCCTAGTATTTGGCCTCTGTTAGAAGCCTAAGGTAAAAAGGCAACAATGATTACAACTAAATTTTGCCTCTTTTCTAAGGATATTTGTCTTATCTCTCAAGCTCTTCCTGATCTCTGGGCTGTGCACTAGAAACTTGAGCAAACGTTTCATCATCATTTTATTTGTATGATCACTATACATTGCTGTATCATAATATTTGGTTTTAGAAATGCTTGGAGGGGATGAATTATACAGTGTGGCAATCTATAGCCCTAAATAATTTAGATATTTGCCCAATAAATTGAGACAAGTAAAAAAAAATACTAATTAAATTTAAAAAGTTTCCCTGAATTCTCAACTCCTTCAATCAACTAAATACGTGACCTTGGAAATTTGTTTATCTATTGAGCTTCATTTTCTCTTCTTTTTTTAAGGGATTATGACAAGAATCTTGATTATCTCAAGGCATAACTTAGATAATCAACTGAAATAATGTAGATTTCTTGGCTTTAAATTATACAAATTTACTAAGTGAATATTATCTGTCAGGGGCTGTACTCATCAAGGTTTAAATTTTTGACTTGCAAATACTTTTGACATATTTATCACAGCATACTCTAAAATGTTAGTTGTATATTGATAGATATTATTGTTAAAAAGTTCTGTGTCCAAATAAGTTTGAAAAATTAGTTAAATCATTAAACAAGTTCCTTGCAGTCAATTCTTCCCAGAGCTGCCAATATATTAATTTGCAAAGGGAGTTTCTAAGGTAATATTTTCTCTTCATATTTTAAGAAGTACCTCTTAAGACTATTGTTCTATGGGGTAATTTTAGAAAAATTGTGTTTTATCATCAACTTAAACTAATTTACAAAAAATAGAATCTGTCTTGGGAAAATCTTGTGCTAGATGGAAGTGAATTGAGGGTCAGAATTAAATATGTGTATGCCTCAACCTACTCACATACTGTATGTAAGTATATAACTTTTAAAATGTTATTCTAATTTCAATTCTGATTTAAAAAATAATTATCTCATTTAACTTCTGCATTATTTTCTTATCATCCTTTTCTCTTATTCATTTTTTCCTGTTGGGAATTTAGAGCTAAACATGCTCTCTTTGAGAAATTAATATTTTCTTTCCTTATCAAAATCCCCTTGACATCTTTCCCATAAAATAATCATCAGAAAGAGAGAAAACTATGTATCATATCAGGAAGCTCTCAGATCATAGAAACTGGAGAATAATGTAGCCATCCAAAATTTGGATCATAGCAATCTGGTGATAAACTACAAGGCAACACTTTAGATTGCCACAAATTCAATTATTTTAGGCAAGGACGAAATCAGGAGAAGAAAGCTACATGTATTGCTGAGTGAAAGTGTATGTCCTCCAATATTTTGCCAAGGACACAGAGTGCACCTGGAGAATACGATGGAACTGAAGCCAACCCATACCTGCTAGGTACCCACTCCTGTATTGAGCTAACAAAGACAATTCCAATGGGCTTAGAAAATAGAAATCGCAGCAGGAAAATAAAAGCTTATCTCAGAGTAACTATTATGTGTTCTGGAATGAGACAACCATAATCTCCTAAAGTGTAGACCGAAAGTGAGTTGACAATTTTTGTTGAATGCCAAAGGGACTTTTCATAGCACCTTATAAGTTGGCCAATACCTCTAAGGTGAAGTCACCACAAAAGCAGTGAAAAGAATTTTTTTCCAAGCTTAGACATACAAGTAATGCTGTCAAATCCCATTCTCTCTTTCGAAGGTTAGGAGGGAGAAATAGATGCAAGTACACAGTTCCCTGAAACACTGCTTTCAAATTTCCCCTCTAACTCAGTTCGTGCTTTCATAATACCTACAATTATAGAAATGTAGGATTGTAATAGTGACTTTATAATAGGCAAAACAAATAGTCACTTGTTAATTCCTATCTTCTTTGACTTTTCATAGCATTTGGTATTGCTAAATTTCTCCCCACTTGGTGTAATATCTTCCTCTATAAACTTCCCCAAACTTTATTTTTCCCCTCCTTCTCTCTCTAACATTTTTCTTTTGTTTTCTTGTTTGCTCCTCAGATGCAGAGAGTTTAGTTAATTATATTCTTCATTATCCACATATTTCACATTTATTTTATTTTAAAGGATATCTCTATTATATATGTACTCATATTCACATGTAGGTTAACAGTCATTTATTGTTTCATATATTCTTATCCATATTTCCCATTCTTATTCTCCTTAGTTCCCACAGGCAAATGTTCTAATGTCTTTGATATGTTTCACTGAATTTCTATATATCCTTTTAAATTACGTATTTTTATTCATGCTTTTTATTTAATTGATATTGCATTAGATATCAGCCAATTGACTTATTTTCTTTGTACTTACCACTAAGTATTTAAGATCCACAAATACTGCTTTTGTACATTTAATTAGTTCCTTCTAACTACTACATGTGATTCCAGAGAATACCTGTCAGTTTTTGTGAGGTTTTGCTTCAATAACAAACATCACCTGGAGTCTAGTGACTTACAAAAATAAAAGTTTTGGTCATGTGTGGCTTATGCCTATAATGTCAGCACTTCATGAGGCCGAGACAGGCAGATCAGTAGAGTCCTGGAGTTTGAGACAAGCCTGGGCAACGCTGCAGAATCCTATCTCCACAAAAAATATAAAACCTTGCCAGGTGTGGTGGTGTGTGCCTGTATCCCAGCTACTCAGGAGGCTGAGCTGGGAGGATTGCTTGGTTCTAGGAGATAAGACTACAGTGAGCCATGATCATGCTACTGCACTCCAGCCTGGTTAACAGAGTGAGATGTTATCTCAGTAAATAAACAAACAAAAGTTTATTTCTTACTTGCATTACATGTTGTCTGTGTCTCTGCTCTGTCTCGTCTTCACAGTGGGATCTAAGTTTAAGAAAGATTTCCCATCTAGGATATAGTCATTCTTGTGACAAAAGAAAAACACGCTCAGAGGAATCATGCTGTATTTCTTACAGCTTCTGCTTAGAAAGGGTACATGTTGTTTCTACTCATATTTCAAAGCCCACAATAAATCAAATTTCCATGTGTGACAAGAAGGGGATAGAAAATAAAATCCTCTCACAGTATGGGCTTAATATGGAGGATTTTATAAGGAATATTTTTACTATTGTGGGATGATAAAGCATCTATCTACCACACATGCTATGGGCTTACTACACCTTTATTCATTTCCCCATATGTAAGTCTTTAGTTTGTCTCTAACTCTCCATTTTCACAGATGAGAATTTGGTAAATATCCCCTACTTGCCCTGTAAGTCTCATGTGAGCATTTCTCTGGAAAATAAACTCAGAAATGGAATTACTGAGTTACAGAGTAAATACATGATGGAACTAAATAGAAACTGATAGCTTCTGGAGACGACAAAGGCCCTGCTTCACTGTCAATACACAAAAGCACCCAGTTTCCAATATGGCAATCTTCAGTAGTCATCATCCAACTTTCTAATTTTTGAAAATCTGATGAATTAAGAATAGTAATGTATTGTTATGATGTGTATTTTTCCTATTACCAGTGATTTTAAATACCTATTAATAATATGGTTTTTTGCTTCTTACATTTTAAACGTTCTTTAGCTTATTCTCCACACCCAAGTGTCTCTTTAAGTAATTTTGTTGTTTTCCCAGATTTTATTCTTGACACTTTTTATTTTATCTGCTGCATGATATCTGTAGAAGTTCTCACTGAACTCCTACATCTTCGATAACCAATTATATACAAATAGATCTCATGTTTATCTCATTCTTTCACTCCCAACTATTTCAATCACCTTATGCATACTGTGTTGAATACTAATAGGTCACTCTAATACTATATATATAGTCATTCTAATACTATGTACATACACACACACACACACACACATATCAGATATATATATATATATATATATATATATATATATATATATATATATATATAAAACCTCTGGTAGCTCTCTGGGATGATTTTCCCTTCAGCATTGGCCCTAAAGTTATTTCATAAAACTTATTGCTGATCATAAAACTATGCTGCATTAATAATATTAATAATTGTTCACTTTAGTCAGGAAAAATATCAAGCTCCTTGGCATAGTGGATATAAACTATGTGACCTAGTGTCACCTCTCTTAGGAGTTTCTTCTCTGGGCATTACCTAACATATATCCCACAACCCAAAAATATGGATTATGTGATATAACCTAAATCATAAGACAGAATACTATGGTTCACTGGCCAAATCCTGGCAGCCACCAGTAAATAAAACCTTATTACAAAACAACTAAGCCCATTTAATTATGCATTATAATGCAGCCAACAAACATATGGAAAAAAGCTCATCATCACTGGTCATTAGAGAAATGTAAAT
This sequence comes from Saimiri boliviensis, assembly GCF_048565385.1. Taxonomy (NCBI): domain Eukaryota; kingdom Metazoa; phylum Chordata; class Mammalia; order Primates; family Cebidae; genus Saimiri; species Saimiri boliviensis. Next base: position 48,684,318 of record NC_133461.1, read on the forward strand.
CAAAACCACAATGTGATACCATCTCAGGCCGGTTACAATGGCGATTATTAAAAAAGTCAGGAAACAATAGATGCTGTGGAGAAATAGGAACACTTTCACACTGTTGGTGGGAGTGTAAATTAGTTCAATCATTGTGGAAGATAGTGTGGCAATTCCTTAAGGGTCTAGGACCAGAAATAGCATTTGACCCGCAATCCCATTACTAGGTATATACCCAATGCATTATAAATCATCCTACTATAAAGCAGTATTAACAAATTCTACTTTAAAATAGAAATTAACAGTGTTAACAAAAGTTAACATTAGGCACAATCTATTCAGATGTTAGACCAAAAACATCTTTAGTTACATAGGAGGAAGTCAGTGGCAATCTGACATGTTTTTCTCATCTATATTTCAAGGAATAAGCTTTAGGTTACAGTACCTCAGGAAAAATATAGTAATAATTTCATTGATTCCAAGTCAGGAAAATAGAAGAAAAATTTGAGAGTGTTAGTTTGGAGACTTTAGTCCTGAAAGAATTCAAGATGCAGTCCAATTTAGAAAATAATAGAAAAGCTAAAAAACAATGGTCAAGAGTAGAATCTAACCACAGTTGTAATATGTTTTTTGTCTGAAACATAATTTTTCTCTCGCCAGTCCTCATTTGTCCTAAAGACAAATCATAGTAGGACACATCTTCTGGAAAAATAAGTTTTAGTCTTATACTTGGCCTGATTATTTTCATAAAATGCAGCAAGACACGTGCAAACATACGTTTACTGGAGCAATATTTACGATAGCAAAGACTTGGAACCAACCCAAATGCCCATCAATGACAGACTGGATAAAGAAAATGTGACACATACACACCATGCAATACTATGCAGCAATAAAAAAGGATGAGTTCATGTCCTTTGCAGGGACATGGATGAAGCTGGAAACCATCATTCTCAGCAAACTAACACGGGAACAGAAAACCAAACAACGCATAAGTGAAAGTTGAACGATGAGAATACATGGACACAGGGAGGGGAACATCACACACAGGGGCCTGTTGGGGGGTGAGGGGCAAGGGGAGGGAGAGGATTAGGACAATACTGAATGCATGTGGGGCTTAAAACCTAGATGATGTGTTGATAAGTGCAGCAAACCACCATGGCACATGTATACCTATGTAACAAACCTGTACGTTCAGCACATGTACCCCAGAACTCAAAATTTTAAAAAATAAAAAACAGGAAGCAATTAAACTAAAAAAGAAATATCCATTATATACAGCTGCTTGTATGCCACAGCAGTGGATTTGAACAGTTTCAATGGACACTATATGGCTCAGAACGTTTAAAATATTTCTTATCCATACATTTTTAAAAATTGTTTGCCAGTTGCTGTCCTAAACCCCTCCACGTTCTTCTACCCTTCAGTGGTTTTTATATACTATTTCTCCTATCTTATATACCCTATACAAGCTTTTAAATTTTGTTAATTTCATCCTATAACTTAAATGTCAAATTGTCAACCTTTCTCTGAGTTGAAGGCTCTTTGTCATAGAATTTAGTACTTTTCTTTATTATTAAAAACTATTCATCTCATTAATAGTTCTGTCTGTTTTCACTTCTATATTATGTGTTTTACTTAAATTTTGTCAGTATAAAATAGGATAAGTTTAAATACATGTTACATGAATGAATGAAAATGGCACCTTCTAGAAATATTTTACTTTATTATTTGTTCAAGAAAGAATTCAGTCTCATTGATTTTCCATGTTTTCTGAATCAATATGTATGATGAAACTCTTAGTAAGTATTTACAACGGATATGCTATGTTCAATGCACTTTTCCATGGTGGTCTTATTGAGAATAAGGGAGAAATTAGACTGCTGAAATGTCTAAAATTTATGAGTCAGGGAGCAGGGAAGAAGGAATCTCAACAGAGGTGAAGCCATATCTCTGCAAAGTATTATTTTAGTCACAGGTGTTTACATATAGAGGTAATAAGATGGATATAAATCATGCAATACAGAAGGAAATATTAGAAAGCTAGTCAGAGTTCTCTAGAAGAGCAGAATAGAGAAAGATATGTCTGATATGGTTTGGCTCTGTCCCTACCCAAAATCTCATCTAGAATTGTAATCCCCATAATCACATGTGAAGGGTGAGATCAGGTGTAGGTAATTGGACCATGGAAACAGTTTTTCCCATGCTGTTCTCCTGATAGTGAAAGAGTCCAATGAGATCTGATGGTTTTATAAGCATTTGGCATTTTCCCTGCTTGCACTCACTGCTTCCTGCCACCCTAAGAAGAAGGTGCCTGCTTCTCCCTTGTCTTCTCCCAGAAAGCCATAACTGTAAGTTTCCTGAGGCTTCTGCAACAATGTGAAACTGTGAGTCAATTAAACCTCTTTCCTTTATAAATTACACAATCTTGGGTATTTCTTTGTAGAAGTGTGCAAACAGACTAATACAGTGTGCATGTGTGTATATGTGTGTGCATATGTATATGTGTATGTGTCTGTGTGTGCATGTGTGTGTTTATGTGTATGGAGAGACAGAGATTTATTATAAGGATTAACTCATCTAATTATGGAAGATGATAAGCCCAAAATTTGCAGGTGGTCCAATGGGCTGGAGAACCAAGAGAACCAATGTTCTAGTTTGGGTAAGAAGGTTTGCAGGGTAGTGTGAAACCAGAAAGAGCTGATGTTGCCGATGAAGCCCACAGGCAGTCTGTTGAAGGTTTCTTTCTTACCCTTTCTTTAATAGAACCAAACGATTGGCTTTGGAGAGGCCTGCTGTTTGGTTTTATCAAAGCATTCAACCTACTGATGAACAACCTGCTTTACTCAAAATCTAACAATCTAAATGTCAATGCCATCCAAAACACTCTCACAAAAACAACCATAATAATACATATTTTTTAAATTTTCGAGACAGGGTCTCACTCTTGTCACCCAGACTGGAGTGCAGCAGCTTGATCTTGGCTCACCACAACCTCTGTCTTCCAGGCTCAAGTGATTCTCTTGCCTCAGCCTCCTGAGTAGCTGAGATTACAAGCACAGGCCACTACTGCCCAGCTAATTTTTGTATTTTTAGTAGAGACAGGGTTTCACTATGTTGGCCAGGCTGGTCTTGAACTCCTGACCTCAAACGATCCACTCGCCTCAGCTTCCCAAAGTGCTGGGATTACAGGCATGAGAAAAAGCTCCAGAATATTTGACCAAATAGGTGAGCACCCTATGGTCCAGCCAACTGGCACATAAAATTAGCCATCACACTGGTATATCTATACTAGCATCCAAGAAAATAGACCTCAACAAAAAAGAAGTGTTACCAAAGGCAAAGAGTATTGCTTTATAATGATAAAAGAACCAGTTTATCAAATTTAACAGTTCAAAATATCTATGTACCTAATAAAAGAGCTTCAAAATATTTTAAGAAAAAAAATAGATAGAACCACAGTAAAGAATCTCAAAATCTGAAATCATGATTGATTAACAGTCATCTCTTGTTTTATAATACAAATAAAACAGTAATTAGTAAAGATATGAATAATTTTAACAACCCTGACCAACCACCTTGACCTCTTAACAGTTTTGGACTAACACAATCAGTCAGCTACAGAATACAATGATCCACGTGAGGATGTGAAAAGCACAGGAAATTGTAAGCATGCAGATAAATAAATAAAAAACAGCTTTCTCATTTTTATTTTTTTCATAAAAGATAATCAATTATTTAAGCAAAAACAATAAATTGTGATTTTATAACATGTTTACAAGAAGTACAAATGGGATGCATGTAAAAATAGTACAAAGGACAGGAAAGAGAAAATGAGAGAATAAACTCGTAAGTTTCTTGTATTATCTATGAGATTATGTGGTATTATTTGAAGTTACACTATAATTTAAAAATGTTAATCTCAAAACTTTTAGAACAACTATAAAACATGATATTGCATTAAGCCAATAGGATAAATAAAACAGAATACTAAAATTACCCAATAAACCCAAATACAGTTGGGAAAAGAACATAGAGTATGTATATTTTCAAGTAGCAAGCTGATAGATATAAATTTAATCCCATTTATAATCACATTAAATATAGGTCTAAACATTTAATTAGAAAGCAAAATTTGTTTTGTTTGATTAAATATATATATATATTTTTAAATGACTAATTATAAAGACATAAATATGTTAAAAGTAAATGACTGAAAAAGTGAAAATATGCAAACAGAAAAAAGGTATATGTTAATGTTAAACAAAGTAGACTTAATGAGGGAGTATTAGAGATAAAGAGGAATATCACTTTGAATAATGATAAATGGCCTAATTTATAAAGAAGATGTAACAATCCTGATTGTATATATACTCAATAACAGAGCTTCAAAATGCATGAATCGAAAGCTGACAAAACTGAAATGAGAAACAGGTAAATTTACAATTATTTATGGAGATTTTGAACAACCCTGTCTTAGTAATGGATAGAAAAAAATAAATAAAAAGGAATTATATTAGAAGTCAGTAGCAGAAAGTTATTTGGAAAAGCACAAATAATTGGATGTTAAAAAATACTCGTAAACCAAAAATGAAATCCAGAAAGCAACTTCATTTACAGATCATCAAAAAGAATAAAATACCCATGAATCAATTTAACAGAAGAAATGCAGAAATTATACTCTTGAAGATGGTGAAACATTGCTGAGAAAATGGAAGTCTGAAATAAATGGAAAGACATCCTATATACATGAATTGGAAGACTTAGTATTATATAATAAGATATAATAAAACAATCTACAAATTGGGTGAAATTTCTATCAATCCTAACTGATTTCTTTGTAGCAATTGACCAACTGATTCTAAATTTTATATAAAAATTCAAGAGACAAAGAATAGTGAACACAATCTTGAAAAAGATCAAATTTGAAGCCCTTACAAGTCCTGATTTCTAAACTTAATATGAAGGTACAATTGTTAAAACACTATGGTACTGGCATAAAGACAGATGTATAGACCAATGGAGCAGTACAGAAAGCCCAGAAATAAGCCCTCACATATATTATCCAATGATTTTTGACAAGGATATCAAGAACATTCAGGAAAACTATATACACATATACAAAAAAAATGAAGCTGGACACTTAGAAAACATGATATACAAATATTCACTCAAAATGGATCAAAGACCCAAATGTAAGAGAAAAAAACAATAAAACACTTAGCAGAAAACATTGGGATAAATCTTTCTGGCCTCATTTTGGGCAATTAATTCTTAGATATGACCAAAATTATGAGCAGCAAAAGAAAACACAGATCAACTGAACATCATCAAACAATAACTTTTGTGCTTCAAAAGACATCGTGAAAAGATAACATACAGAATAGAAAACATATTTACAAATCACGTGTCTGACAAGGGTCTTGTATTTACAATATATATTAGACTTTTACAACTCTATAATAAAAAGACACCTCAATTAAAAAATGAGTAAAATATCTGCATCAACATTTCTCTAATTAAGATGTATAAGTGGCCAATAAGCACACACAAAATGCTTGACATTATTCGTTGGGAAATGTAAATCAAAACCGCAAATATAACACTTTACTTACAGCAGGATGGCTGGAATTAAAAACCAAAATAACAAGTATTGGCAAGGCTATAGAAAAATTAGAAACTTCATATACTGCCGGTGGAAATGTGAAATAATACAGTCCTTTTGGGAAATAATCTGTCAGTTCCTTAAACATAATGTTACCATATGATCTGGCAACTTTACTCCTAGGTGTTTATTTACCCAAGAGAAATGAATACATATGTAGACACAAAAATATGTACACAAATGGACATAGCAGGATTATTCATAAAAGCCAAAAAGTAGAAACAACCCAAATGCCCATCCCTGTCCAATGGAATACATAAAATGCAGTATATTGATAGAACAAAATATTATTTGGCAATGGAAAGAATCTGTTTATATGTGCTACCACATAGAGGGGCCTTGAAAGCATTATGCTTAGTAAAAGAAGCTAATCAAAAGGGGCCATATATTTAGTACATGGTTCAATTTATACTACATGTCTAGAATAGATAAACCTATAGAGACAGAAAGTAGACTAGTGGTTGCTTAAGCCTGGAAGTGGAGATTGAGGGGTAAGAGCTAGGGAGTATGGAATTTTATTTTGAAATAATAAAAATATTCTAAAATTGATTCTGGTGATAGATGCATAACTCTATTAAAAGATATTGCATTATAAATTATAAATTTGTAAGGTGTATGGCATGGGAATTATATCTAAATAAAACTATTAAAAATACTTATACATCAGTACCAAAACAGAGACAGAGACCAATGGAACAAAACAGAGTCTTCAGAAGCAACACCACACATCTACAACCATCTGATCTTTGACAAACCAGATAAAACAAGCAATGGGGAAAGGACTCCATGTTTAATAAATGGTGTTAGGAAAACTGGCTAGCAATATGCAGAAAGCAGAAACTGGACTCCTTCCTGACATCTTACACTAAAATTAATTCCAGGTGGACTAAAGATTTAAACATAAAACCTAACACCATAAAAACACTAGAGGAGAACATAGGCAAAACCATCCAGGACATAGGCATAGGCAAGGGCGTCATGACAAAAACACCAAAAGCGATGGCAAGATAGACAAATGGAATCTAATTAAAATTCAGAGCTTCTGTACAACAAAAGAAACCATCATTGGAGCGAACTGGTAACCAATGGAATGGAAAAAATTTTTCGCAGTCTACCAATCTGACAAAGGGCTAATATACAGAATCTACAAAGAGCTAAAACAGATATACAAGCAAAAAACAAACAACCTCATTCAAAAGTGGGCAAAGGATATGAACAGACACTTTTCAAAAGAAGACATATATGAGGCCAACAAACATATGAAAAAATGCTCATCGTCACTGGTCATTAGAGAAATGCAAATCAAAACCACATTGAGATACCATCTCACACCAGTTAGAATGGTAATCATTAAAAAATCTGGAGACCACAGATGCTGGAGAGGATGTGGAGAAATAATAACACTCTTACACAGTTAGTGGGAGTGTAAATTAGTTCAACCATTGTGGCAGACAGTGTGGAGATTCCGCAAGGATCTAGAAATAGAAATTCCACTTGACCCAGCAATCCCATTACTAGGTATATACCCAAAGAAATATAAATTGTTCTACTATAAAGACACATGCACACATATGTTCATTGCAGCCCTGTGTACAATAGCAAAGGCCTGGAACCAACTCAAATGCCCATCAATGATAGACTGGACAAAGAAAATGTAGCACATATTCACCATGGAATACTATACAGCCATAAAAAATGATGAGCTTGAGTCCTTTGTAGGGACTTGGATGAATCTGGAAACCATCATTCTCAGCAAACTGACACAAGAACAGAACACCAAACACCACATGTTCTCACTCATAGGCAGGTGTTGAACAATGAGAACACATGGACTCAGGGAAAGGAGCATCACACACTCGGGGCAGCAGTAATTGAATGAGAGCTTTCTGGATTGGGGACTTCTGTATCTTGTTTGGGGGTGTTGCTTATAGAAGGTAAACATTTGTCAAAACTCATTGAATGTTTTATTTAAAATCTGTGACTTTCCTTTTATGTAAATTTAAAACTCATAATTCTATGACGGGTGTGTCTAAGCAGGACTTTGTAGAAGATTTGCTATGTAGATTATGATAACATATTTGTGGAGGAAACATGATAAATCAGTTAGAAACCTTAATTAGCAAGTGCTTCAAAAATAACAGTCTGGTAAAATAGGAAAATCAGGTGCTGCTTGTGGAAAAGTGTTTTTAAATATTCTCTAAACTGACGTTTGGAAATGATACTGCATAGATGAATGGGCATATCCAAGGCAAGGAAGGGCTCAATGATAGTTGAATTTGGAAAAGTTTAACTTATGTAAAAAACTCAAGTAGCAAACAAGTTTGAATAACAGTACTGGAAAAGTTGAACAATATGTTAAGGGCCTATATTGAAAGCAGCAATACAAAATAATGGGAAATTGGTGAGAAGAAAGATTGATACAGCATATAAGTAATAATTCTTGGACATTAATAGAGTATTGAAAAGAAGAGATGCATACAATGGCGTATGGCAGCAGTGGCAAAATTGTACAAAATTTTGTCAGCCAGAAAGCATCATTTTTCATATCAGGAGCCCTGATTCTTCTTTCTGTGAAAACCTGTTCTCCGTCCATGAGTTTTGCTTGAGCTGTGAGAAATTAATTCCCATTGCCTGCTGATTCGAGACTAAGTACAAGTTTAGGAAAGGTTTTCCGCTTGTCGATTTCCCCTGCTATGCTCTGTGAAGGGCCTGTGTCTTGGGCATCATAACCTCAGTTAGAGATCTGCATGAGGTGCACAGTTTTTCTGGGGGGTAATGTAGAAAGGTGCAAAGAGTCAATTTATGATACTTTTATGCTCCTAAAAGATCACAGTCAGCCCTATTTGATTTTTATGTACCCAGTGGGAGAGTAAAGGGGATAATGTTCAGGAATACTTTGCATTTAAATGATTTCTTTATTCAAAGAGATTTGCAAATGTTATATCATTAAACAAGGCTCCCTTTGAGAAACATTAGAAGTAAATACAAAATTGTAATGCCTATTTCACAGTGGGACAATATTATGTGGTTCAGGAAAACAGGTCTAAAAAATGGTATTCATGAACAGAGCACACTAATCAATATGTAAAAGTAATAACATCTTACATAGTTTTAGTTCTTCCTTCCTTACTAACTCTAGAAATTTCTAATAAATGCCTGATCTTTTTGAAACTACTTCCTTTCTTTTCTATGTGGGGCCAATAATAGCCTTTCTTTGTATCTTGTAAGTTGTTATGCACACCAAATTAGGTAATGCATACAGAAAGAAACAGGAAAAAGTGGTACAAATGTAAGAATGAAGGAAGGAAGGAAGGACCATTTCATGTTTATCTTCCTTGTTAGCATGTGCCTTACTGGCATAGCACCTTGTTCAGTGTCAGCCTTTAATACATGTTGTATTATTGTTTTGGGGTAATGAAGTATCAGAAATTTCAAGGCATGTAATATTGACTTTTAACTTTGAAGTCTGTAATTTTTAATATTTAAAGACATATTATGGTCATTCACTTTGTTTTAAAATAAGGATGCTGTGTACCAGTGCATTTATCTAGGTTGCTAAATGATGTATGGACAGTTAATGACAGGTTTGGAATTAGATTCTAGATGCTTCTAGGACTTTGCCTGTAGTGCTTTTTAAAAACCCTGGTTATAAGGAATTTTAGTTTAGCTTAAGGTGAGTTGCTCAAATACATGAACCGTGTGAAGGAATTTTAAGAATAAAGGAGTATCAGCTCAGAGTAGTTAAAAACTATGCCTCAATAATGAAACGATGTAATAAAATCTTATTGTTTTGAAGGAAAAATATTACACATACATATCTATATGACAAAATAAATACTCTTTAAAGCAGAAAAAAATAATTTTACTTACAGAAGTCCAGGAAGGGCTGGTTAAAAGTTTAAAGATCATAGCTTGTTGAAGACAGTAACATTATTAAATAATTTTTTGTTAGATCCAACTAATTTGGAAATTTGAAAATCTGGACCAATACTGCTTAATAAATCTATCTTTTTAAAATAGAAACATTAAAGATGAACTCAGGCTTTCAGGGCAGGGGCACCATATTTACAGAACATCCATTTAGAGATGCCATTGTTTATAAAAGTCCTAAAAGCTCTAATTTTCATGATTATGTTTCTTGCTAATCTCCTTTGCTTATGAAGGTAACATTTTGCTAGTGCACTGTATAAACACTTATCTCCAAGTCATAAAAGTATATTCATTCTTAAAAACCTGTAATTCAAATTTTTAGCTTTTTAAAACTAGCCAACTTCTGTTTACAAAGTAGTCAGCATCAGTCACTCAGCTAGCTGAGCAAAAGCAAAAGATGAAGGAGAAGTCAAGATGAGCACATTTGAAAGGCAAAATGTTGTTCTTTATCAAATTCAGTTAGAACTCGGAGTGTGGGTCAGAAATGGGGAAGGGAAGAAGACTTGCTAGCAATCACAATGAGAGATGTCTAAAGCATAATTGAGAAATTGTAAATTTGACTTTGAAATTCTTGATGAAAAGGCACTATAGGAAACGTAATTATTAGCATACTGTTTAATGTTTTAATTGGATGCATTTTGCTGTGCTGTGCCAAAATGATTTTTGAAGTTGATTGCGTTCTCGCCTCCCTTCCTATTCTTTAAAGCTCAGTCAACCTTAGTAAGAGAGAAAAAGGGGGCGGGTTACATAAAAGAAGGGAAAAGCTAATGATTTAAGAATGTGCGGTTTTCTCTCATACGAAATATCACTCTTAAGTTTCTCATTTGGGGGTAACATTTTTTCTTTTATAGAGAGGAAAATATTGTATTAGGCAGCAAATCATTATGGTCCTGGGTATTTAGAGAAATTCTGTTTGTTGTGTTAAATTATCCTGGCATCTGTACAATACTCTACTGGCTTTGATTATAAAGGCCTTTAATCATTGATAGCAGTTATTTCTTACGTGTGGCTTTCATTGTGTTCATATAAGCCAAATTGTTGGTTATTTATTAAAAAGCAGAATAGCAAAAATATCAATAAAATATCTCAATTTATTTCATCAGAGTTTAAAGAAATGAGTATAGAAAATACAAAATATTTCTTGAAAAAATAAAATCTTATACATATATTGTTTTACCATGCGGAGTATTTTAATACTTAAAATCAAAATAAATTCAATAAAGACCACTTTTCTCATTCAGCCATGAAGACTATCTTTTACAAAGTACTGGGGAAAAAATGTAGTCTCAATTCATGCAAAAGTTCTTTGATCTTCATGTAAATAAATAGACTGCCTTCCTCTCATAAGATTCTTTCTTGAATATGATTTCTTTCATCAAGTAGTTTGTCTCATCTTTGTGAACATCAAGGTAGTTTGCTTCAGAACTTCAAACAGACATTTCCTACACATTTACAGGAAATATATTAAACACTATAAATGGCAAAACTTCCTCTCGTCTTCTCAGGAAGACAGAGAAGGAGATATTTTCTGTTGCACCCCAACTGGTAAGAGGCACGTCCTATGTTGTAGTCACAATATTCTAGACAAACACCAAGAATTCCCTTCTCATAAAGGAAAGAAAGGAAACCTGTATCCTGAGAAAACAAGCTAGCTTGACAGAACCTGGGGAGGAAATCAACAACAGATGACTGAAGAGAAGACCACAGACTCTAAAGATGCCGAAGAGTTTTAAGACTGCATGTTTATTACAATCAGAAAGAAAGTTTACAATAGAAAATCCAATGCAATAAACCCAAATGCCAGATACAGTATTGGTTTAGGGTAAGAGGACTGACGAGGATTTAATCTGTTTCTTACTTTTCCAAGCTAGCTCTAATTTGCCTGAATTCTTTAGCTCCCAGTTTACTCAGCAACTTTATGATTCTTGGTGCTGTATGAAATGCATTTTTTTCCTGGTCTTTGCAAGTTGACCAATTTCTTGCTGAATGAACCAGTCAGCCAGCTGTGAAGCCTATTTTTCCAGCTTTAGCAGACAGGACATCTTTTTTAATTTTTAATCAGAAATTGAAGAATTTTTAAAATTGACTCTAAACAGGGATCTAGGGCAATGATATTTTCAAGTCTTGATGTTTAGATTGTAAGGCAATAATCTTGTTGAGAAAAGTTTTTCCAGTATTTCTTTTTGACCATAGCAGGATATGAGTAACAAAGACTAAATTTTATGAAAAAATATATTTTTATTCTGAGTCCATCCTAATCATGACAGTTTATAATATCTTTCTTTTACTCAGCACTCATACTTTTCCAAATGATTCAATGCCAAAGCCATTCAATGGTCAGCTACCTACTATAAACAAGGCTCCACAGGAAGAAAAGGATGCCCAAGATTCTGTTCCCGACCTCTAGGCAACCATACTCTTATTGAATAGTTATGTATTTGTCTGAAAACGCAATCAAGGGAGAGTCTACCTTAATTATGAAGGTTTATTTTTCAAAATATTTTTTATAGATTATTAAAGAAGAGGATACTTTTCTAGCTTTTTTTTTTCAACTGGTACTGCTTTATAGAGGAGACTATTTTTGACCTAAGTTTGAATGATAAGTAGAATTTGTCTGCATAGGTAGATGTTGGATATGTAAGCAATGAAAACAATTTATGTAGAAAAATAAGTATCTACACTGCATGCAAATATGTGTGACAATCAAACCTTTGATCTCACAGGCACATACACTGAGAAGAAGTATTTTCACGTATATTTTCCATCATTAGAAAACCAGAGCGGCATCCTCGTTAAGGGGTCAGATCTGGCATCAGGGACCTGAGTTTCATTCTCTATTCATCATTACTAGTAGCATATTCTAGGGCTAGTTATTTAGCTTGGTAAGCGTCCAATTCCATAGATATAAAATAGTGGGTATAATAAGACTTGGTCATTACTCAAAAACAGATTAAATAAAGCAGTAAAGGATTTTTCATGACTCCCGAATATAATACAATGTTAGTAATTGCTATCCAAAAATTACTATGATCGAATATTCACTGTATCATTTTTTAAAACATGTAAGCTCTAAGTTGTGTATGTCAATATAATTACTTGGTACCGTATGACTTAGAACTGATATCTTCAGGCTTTCATCTATAAATATTTCCACCATAATAATTTGCTACTATGTGATTCTACATTTTTCATCTTCTTAAATTATAAGTAGTTCTGATACCTCCAGGTTTTTAATCAAATTAATTTCTGAACCTAGACTACCCTTCTCTTTAAAAGATTGTAAGTTTCCTCTGTTAAGCAGAAAGATTGTATCCAGAAAAAATTATTCATGCTTCCGCTAGAAGGAAGAGTGTTTGTGGTTTTATTTTTATTTTACTTTAGGTTTTGAAGTACATGTGCAGCTCATGCAGAGTTGTTGCATAGGTGGATACTATATCCAGCATTTCTCCCCATGTTATCCCTCCCCGCCCTTCCCACCCCGTGCTGTCCCTCCCCTAACCTCCCTACCAACTGCCCCAGTGTGTGCTGCTCCTCTCCCTGAGTCCACGTGTTCTCACTGTTCAACACCTGCCTGTCAGTGAGAACATGTGGTGTTTGGTTTTCTGTTCTTGTGTCAGTTTGCTGAGAATGACGGTTTCCAGATTCATCCAAGTTCCTGCAAAGGACACAAACTCATTGTTTTTTATGGCTGCATAGTATTCCATGGTGTACATGTGCCACATTTTCTTGTGCTTTCTTTTAAAACTCTGAAATTCAGAAAGTGAGAAGACCCCAACAGAGAATCTGACAATAGGTTCTGAATTCTCTTTATATTTATCTCAGACTGATATCTGTTCATTTTCTGCATATTCTGGAAGGCATTCATCTATTCATGCATCCTCTTATTTATTGATTGATTGATTTATAATAAATCAAAACTAAGTATCTTTTATCTACAGAAGGCTCTCACAGATCACTGTGAGAGACTAAGTAAGCAGTTATTTACAAACAGACACAGCAGATATTATTTGTTAGAAATCAAGGTGCATTGGAGACATGATCAAATAATGAACAAAGTAAAAATATATTGTGATGATACATTCATTGTATTATATGTGTGGAAATGCATCTTCATTTACATGAAGACATTTTATCTCATGTAAACCTTAATGTTAACTTCCCTCACTTGAGGAAATCAAAAATATAATTACTTCTGGTTCTACAGTCAAATTGCCGCTTATTCATTTTCTTTCTTCCTGTCACTTCTTTCCTCTCAAATTCTATGTCACTAAATTCTACATATTTTCTAATCATTGCTATCACAAACCTCTGCCATCCCAAAGCAATTTCAATCCTTGAAATTACTTTACCATAAAAAGCTTTTCCCCTTCTCAAAAATTGCAACATGTCTAGTAAATATACACTTTACTCCTGAAATGCAATATTTTTCTCTTTTTGATGTCACCAACCTTTAATGACATATCACTTTCTTCCAACACAGTGAGTGACATGGAACTATTCTATCTTCACAATCATAACCTAGAATGCCTTCTTTCACGCATATTTTTTTATGTATTCCTTTACTAATCCCTCATATGCAGAAATGTAGTTTAATCCTTGATCAAGACCTCCAACTAACCATGCATAATTTGCTGTATCTATCACATTTATTTTCCTTATACTTACATCCCAAATCAATTTTGGTTGCAAAACCAGACTTTCTATGTATCCTGTTCTTATGAAAAGTTTTCTCAACTATTTGGCTCAACAAATGTCACTGAGCAGTGAGGGTTCATCTTGGGAAATTAGGTATTCGTGACTAAGCATATGAGTCACATAGTTCTATAAGACCAAGAATTCTGTAGCTATAACCATACGCAAATTTATGATGCCAGACTTTAGCTCTTAACTAAATTCTCTTTGAGACTTGAATTTAAGCTGGTAATCAAATAATTGACAAATTGCAATTGTTCTACCCAATAAATGTCTATTCCTCACTCATGTAGCAGTCAAATGCAGACACTGATGTTTGGCAAGCAGCTTTCCTCCATGTAGCGTTTCAAGGATGCAGGATTTTTTTCATATTGTAATGTACTACTCTCTAGTGTCACAAATTTCTCTACTTTCAGCAGACAAAAAAAGTAGAGCTGGTTTGGAAAGAGATGCCCTTACCTAACCACCTTGATTTGGGAGTGATATGTATTACTTTCACTCAGGTTCCACTGGTGAGAACTAGTTACATGGCAGAGAAAAGCAGTCCCTGGTTAGGCAGTTTTCTCCTTGCAACTACCCGGGGAAGTACAATTTTTTTCATGTTATCCAGCTGATTCTGCCACATAAATTATTTCTTCCAGAAAGTCATAATGGAATTTATAGGTTATTAACAATAACCTCTATTATTAAATGATAACACACTTAGTTTAAAAGCTGTGACTGTATCGTGGGGAAATTTTGGCTGCTAGTTTCATTTTGTTAATTTATATTTTTCTGAGCATCAAAAATGTTCATTTATCTATTTACTCTTTTATTCATTAACTATTTCTTGGAATTTACTATATTCATGTAATTCTGATATACATGAGCACTGGTGATTACAACACACAAAGACCATTGCCTTTACAAGGTTATACTCTAGCAGGTAAAGATGAATATAAATAGTAGACATCATTAAAAAGCAAATTATTTTGAATATTAAGGTGTGTTAGATTCTATAGAAAATGGTAGGGAAAAGGGTAATGGGAATGAGGGGTATATGAAGTGCTTATTATAATTTGAAAGTGTTTACCACTGAAAGCCTCATGGAAAGGGTAACATTTAAGCAAAGCTGGGAGATGACATTTCAGCTACACAGATACCTTACTAAAGAGAATTCCTAGGCAGAGAGAGAACAACTGGGGTGGGGTCTTAATGTAGAAGTTTGCTACCATGCTCAAGTAGCAGTGAGGACCCCAGATGTCTTGAATGCCGCGAGCAAAGAAAAGAGGGGTGGATTGCCCATATATATTTATCACAGCACAATTCACAGTTGCAAAGATATGAAAGCATCTAAGTGCTCATCAAGCAATGAGTGGACAAAGAAAATAGTATATATATATATATACTATGGAATGCTATTCAACTGTAAAAAAGAATGAAACTATGCATTTTTGCAGCAACTTTGATGGAACTGTAGGCCATTATTCTAAGCAACTCAGAAATGAAACACCAGATCCTCTATGTTCCCACATAATTGGGAGCTAAGCTATAGATATGTGAAGGAACATAGAATAGTATAATGGGCATTAGAGACTCAGACGGGGAGGGTGGAAGGGTGAGGAAAAACTACATATTGGGTACAGTGTACATTACTTGGGTGATGGGTACAGGAAAATCCCAGACTTACCACCATACAGTTCATCCATGTAACCAAAAACCATTTATAACCCAAAAGCTACTGAAATCAAAATAAATACATAAATAAAAATTTAAAAAAAGAAGTAAGAGGTGGGTTATGGTTCAGAAAATGAAAAGGTGTCAGATCACATAAAGCATTGTTGACATCATTGGTGCTTTTATTCTCAGGGCAATGGGAAACCTTTGCAGAGTTTAAAGTACAGAGTTCAATAATCCTTAATATTGGGAAGGATCACTCTGGCTTTTACGTTGAGACAGACTGCAAGGGTCCAAAGGTGAAGGCTGAGAAGCTGAGTCCAGTTAGGAGATTATTTCAGCTGAGAGTTGATGGTGACATGGAAGAGAATGTTATTCTTCTTCATGTGAATGGAAATTGTGTTCAGTATGTGCTTTGTCTGCCAACATTCTTACCTTCAACTGGTATTAATACCTTGAGAAAATTTTGATACCCTACATGTTAAATTCTTGGCCTCCACTTCAATGTTTCTGTAAGAAAGAACCTATATTATTCTGAAAACTACGGTGGGTCACTGGCCATCTAGCAGAACTGGGAGGAGCTCCTATGGAGAGATGGAAATTAATATTTCTGTTGTACTTGAGCAAGAACTTCATAAGGTAGTAAAGATGTGAACTTTAAGAAAGACATTGTCTTCCTCTCCTCCATGTTCAATTTCAAGTGACTCATTTTTACAGAAAGTGTTTAAAAAAACACGTAAGATAGAAAGAAAATTGCCTATTCTCTGGACCAGGACATATTACCATTAATACTGATGTTGATAAATTTGCTTTACATTTTTTCTGTAAATACCTTTCAATACTTACAAAATTTTTATAAAATGATACAAATAATTTTAATTTCCATTATTTCACTTAATACTATATTTTGAATATAATACCATTTTCAATGCAAATTCTTAAAAAATTTAGCTTATAAAATTTATCATTTGCCTATATTAAAATTTACTTAACCATCCCACTGGATGTTAAAAATTAAGCCTATATATATATATATATATTTTGAGATGGAGTCTCACTCTTGTCACCCAGGATGGAGTGCAGTGGCACTATCTTAGCACACTGCAACATCTACCTCCTGTGTTCAAGCCTTCTCCTGCCTCAGCCTCCTGAGAAGCTGTGATTACAAGCATCCACCACTACGTCCTTTTGTATTTTTAGCATGTTGGCCAGGCTGCTCTCAAACTCCTGACCTCAGATGATCCACCTGACTTGGCCTCCCAAAGTGCTGAGATTACAGGTGTGAGCCACCACACCCAGCCAAGGCTATAATTTTATAAACATAAATATAGTTTAAACGACTACATTTTCAGAAATCTACATTTTCTTGGAACTAATGTTGAATGATTGGACAAATGGTACAAGCCACTCATTAATTAAGCAACTGTGTATCGCAGAAAAGAGTTATACAGTTGTAATTTGCGTAGAATCCAATCTGCATAATTCTTGGGCACCTTGCACTTGGAAATTCAGGTATTTAGGCAAGGACTTGTTTTTTTACCATGAACCATACTGTTGAGTTACATTGATGATCCTATAGACTATAGAGTTATAAAGAAAGACTACTGTCAATTATCTGACCTAACAGTTGTCACCATTAATACCAATATTGAAGAATTTGCTTTACTTTTCTCTGTAATTAATCTCTCAATATTTAAAGACTTTCAGCAGTTATAGAGTTTTGTATAAGAAACCTGATTGTGTTCCTGTTTATACCCATCCACTCATCCCCGTAACCTGTATATGGCACAGATTATAATTTTGGAAATAATGACAGCATAAATTTCCAAATGGCCATGCAGGTGCCTGGGCATTTTAATTCAAATAGCTGTACTCTTATTCCAGTAACTACTTTCTTATAACCCAGCCCAACTCTGGATTTCTCTCTCTTTTTTAAATTTCAATTTCTTTTTTTTCTCTCTTTTTATATAGCTATGCAATTTGTTTATACTACCATATATATGTTATTATAACTATTAATCTCATATAACAATATTTGAGAGAAATTAATTAGATCAATTAGTTATCATTCAATATGGTATGCTCCTATTGGGAAGTTATCTTAATCTTATTGGTCATTGGGTTTCTCTAAGTTCAAGGCACTGATCTCTATGGTATGGTAGTATGTCACAGTCACAGAACTTCAATCTGAGTGTTTTAGACTCACTTTTAACCATTCTTCTTAGATGTAAGCTGAGGGCATGGCCAATACTTGGCCATGGGAGCTCTATGAACTCTTACTTATTTTAAATATTTTAATCTCTTTTAACATATTCACCTCTGAAATATTGTGCTAGTTATTCCTGTTACATCTCATTTTGTACTATCTCTTCTTATGGGTTACAAATTTCCTTAAGATCATGTGTAAGATATCTACTTCAGTTTGAAAGTAATTATTTGATATTGAAGGTTTATATAGTATGAATCCCATTAATCTCATTTCACAGAAGATTATTCTCCATGGTCTTCTTGATTACACGTAGAAGGCTTAGCTTTAGCAGCTGGGTTACATTCTTCACGAGATGACTGAGGATCACATTTATAATTCTCTCCTATTAACTTCTTCAGCTCAATGTTCTTCATTTCCAGTGTTCTTCCTTCGTTGACATGAGAATACTCGCTTCTCCAGTGTGAAGTCTTCTTGTGAACTTTATCTTCAGGCATCCATTCCTCTTTTGGGTCCGTCTTATTTCTGTGGTTAACATCATTTCTTTTTCCATGAATTGTCCTCTACCTTTTACACACACACACACACACACATATATATGTTCTTATCTACTATAAACATGGGCAATCGGATTCAGATGTCTTCTGTGGCTGGTACCTTTCTATTGTTGCTAGATTTTTTTTTTTACCCCTGAAGCATTGTACCTTGATTGATATTGAAAAAGAAAGAAAGAAAGAAAGAAAGAAAGAAAAAAGAAAATAAAAGAACGTTTGCTGCTATATAACACATTTAACTTCTGTTTTCTTCAAAATACATAGTCTGAAAGTTAGCCTGCACTCATAGTACAGGTTGTTAATAGCTCACTTAGGTCATCACTGTAAATAGTAGCTATTTGTGCCTTGTTTCCCTCATGCTAAAGGCAGATGAAGAGTGTCATTATTTTAAAAGAACATGCCACTGGTTTCTACTACCTGATGTGCTATAGTTGATTATCATGACAGGAGACTGATGCTGGCAGCACTGTTTCTGTCTTTTCATCTCAATTATTTTTGAACAACAAAGAAGGGAAAGTGTTCTGCTGAACAGTTTTGATTATGGCAAAGAAATTAAGGGTGATATGTTATCATTATTATTACTGCAAGCAATAATAAATGCTATCATGAAATCTGCATTGCTAATAATACGCTTTTCATCAATAGCATTTTTCTAATGTGTTTGAAACTCCTTATAAACTTCAACTGAGTCAACATCACACTATCTTATAAAGAAAACTTTCATTAAGTAAAATTACTTCGCTAAGTCTTAATCTTTAATATTCCATTCTCTGAACTCACACACTTACAATTCTAGTTAATCTCTTAGTCTCACTGCACTGATTCAGAGACTTATCATCACTGGATCATGCCTCCCCCCCACCCCCCACAGTTTTGGCTTTATGCTTTGTATTGATCTGAAAATTTTAGTGAATATTTCAATTATTTGGTTTTAGGCACCCAAAATTTTCCATCCTAGTTCAAACATTATACTTACAAATTTATATTAACGGTGAATGATCCTATTCATTTCTAGACTTTGCTGATAGATTTAGGCTTAGGTTTGAGATTTTGGCAGGGGAGTGCTCTAGTTATCTAATCCAGGAAAACAAGCTATCCAAAACGTATGGTATTAAACCTGTACTACGCTTCGGACTCTGAGTGTCGAAGTTTGAACAGGGCAAAGCTAAAATGATGTGTCTCTACTCTACAGTGTCCGTATCCTCACTTGGCTCATCTGTAAGATTCCACAGTTGGTGACTATCATCATTTGAAGGCTTATTTGCTCCCATATTCAATGGTAAAAGAAAGAAACAAAAATGTATTTAGTTTTTACCATGTGATATGGTTTGGCCATGCCTCCACACAAAATCTCATCTTGAACTGTAATCCCCATAATGCTCATAATCCCCACATTTCAAAGGAGAGACCAGGTGAAGGTAATTGAATCATGGGAACAGTTTCCCCCACCCTATTCTTGTGATAGTGAGTTCTCACGAGATCTGATGATTTTATAAATCTTTGGTAAGTTCCTCCGTTGGTGATTCTCCTTCCTTCTGCCTCGTGAAAAAGGTGCCTTTCTTCCCCTTTGCCTTCCACCATGATTGTGAGTTTCCTGAGGCCTCCCCAGCCATGCAGAACTGTGAGTCAATTAAACCTTTTTTCTTTATAAATTACCCAATCTCAAAATTACTCATGTTCTTATAGCAATGTGAGAATGGACTAATATACCATGTACTAATATTTGCAGTAGGCAATCAGTATTAGTTATCTTATTCTTAAAATATTTAGCCTCTATTTAGAGATGAGAGATCTCAAAGGGTTTCTTCCATGGTCATTTTTACGAACTGGCAGATGCAGCCTCTGCTCTTCCTTTTTCAACTGCTCTTCCAATCACCAGTGTCACAGTACTTTATAAATCAGAGCCAATCTCTCTGCTGCCCTAAACCCTTTTATAAATCTTTAGGTTTTTTTTCAGTATTGGTTTCATCCTTTATCTCCTCTCTCATTACTATCTTCAGTTCACTCTTTCTAATGCTTCTTCTTTGAGAAGCCATAAAAATTTCCATTATAGCACTTATATTATTTTCAGTTGCTCTTGTACAGATTTATTCCAGTAGACTATAGACACATTGTGGCCAGAAATTGTATCTCATTTATCTATAATAAACCTGCCAATTGATTGCTGCTCAAACATGCCCATTGAATGATTTTTTTTAAAAAAAAGGAATTGATATAATATTTCTGATTATTTTAAACATATAACAACTAAGAACTCTTATCCATTCTGCTCCAAACACTTATCCTCATGGTCATGATTCATACAGTTTTAACACCAATATGATATGGTGATATAAATCTGCTTTGCGAGAACCCTAGCAATAATACACATAATGCCTTTTAGATTTGAGGTATTAATCAAAACTAAACATCACTGTTTTGGGTTGTGTCAAAATGTAAGCAGGGAACTTTTAACTTAAATTCATTTAACCTATTGAGAGCAATTTGTAAATACTACCAATATATTTTGCATGTCTTTTGAAAAAGCTATATTTATTTAAGCTCACATTTAAATAAACAACAATACATTAACATGAGAAAACTCATTTCTATTGTTAATGCCATATATACTTTGATTTAGGGACAGTGTATAATTATCTATACTTTGTTAATCAATTCATTTTTGTTATTTTTTAGTTGAGATATATCAATGCTATTTCATTAATTAAAAACACTTTCTACTTTGAACATTGAAAGAAAGCAAATGCATTTCTAAGTCATTTACCATTGAAAGGAACCTAATAATATGACTGTCGAATCAAATGTTCAGATTCATCCAATTTTACTTAAAGCAACTTCCCGAATAGTTTGAAAGATGTAATATATGCCACACAAGTGTTAGCCAACTAAACTTACATTTTACAATATTACTGAATGGTCCCAGCACAATTTTACATCTTCTTAAATCATCAATATTATCACGTGTTCAGCATGACAAACTCAGAGGAACATTGTCAGACATTCTCTCACAGTTATACAATGTTCTCGCCACAAGGTGCAATCAAGATCAAAGCCACATATGCTGACGTGAGTATGTTTGTAAGAAGTTAGATACAGAAACCCTTGACAGGATAGTTGTGAATGCTGCTATTTCCTTGTCTCCACTGACCCATGTCTGGGTTGGATGGACAGGTCTCTGAATGATGTATTAGTTTAATCCTTTGCCAAAATATTACCAAAAAGAACAGCAGGATGTGAAAGCAACTATCCAGGACTGATTTTAGGGCTGCATTCTGGAAGTGATACAAATGGAAAAGAAAAGAAGAAGTAGGGTCAGCTTTCAGCTGAAACTAAAGTAACAGCCAGAGTTAAAGATGAGATGTGGCCTTTCTCCAGGCAGCAAGGAGTCTGACAAGGTTGAAAGCTCTGCAACCCATTGGTCTTTAGGTCAAAAAGAAATTTCCAAATTTTATGTTTGGTATAAAAAGAGATGCAAAAATTATTTCTTACAGATTGTCACCTTGTGAATATGTATGTAACCTGAAATATAAAAGCATTCAGACACATTTGAGTGCAGTTAGTCCAAACATGGTACAAATAAGACGTATAGCAGAGAGGAAAGAGAGGAAGAAAAATCTTGTTTTGGAGCAGGGAGGTATTTTACTCTCTTTATGAGTTTTTATTTTCTTCACTGTCAAGAAAGCTTAAAGGGACCAATAAGGAATTCAGCACAGTCCATCAACCATTTGTTAGGTAATGATTCCATACATTGCATAGGAAAATTATCTTTTGCTTTAAGTGATTATACATATTTATATTGCACATAAAATAAAATTAACATTGATAATAGAAATTATAAATATTATAAAGTGACTTGATTGGATAAATGACTATAGATTTATTATACAATCAAGTTATATATTACCTGGTGCCAATTTCAACTCTTTGAAAACTCTCAGTTCTCATTTGCATTTAGTAGCAATTAGAGTGCCAATAAATATATACATGAATTATTTCATGTCTTTTCCTCTCTTCCGTGTTTGATAACCTCCCTTTCCCTATTCCCTCATAAAGCCTGTTAATCTTACTTTAATTATTGCAGTGACCCACTCCATTTGACAACCTACAAAACTCTTCTCTACACATAGTTTGATTCATCACCACATAATTTTGCAATCCTCCTGCTGGCTACATTCTAAGAAGTGCAAGACATGTGATAATAACCTTGATGTCAGCTTCACATGTTAGTTTATTTTTATTCATATGCATGTGTGTGTGTGTATATGAAAATCCATCTCAGCAGTGGTAATCATCAAAACAATTTAGCCCTTCATCACCAGAGGCTGACCAAAGGACATCCTCTAGTTGAATGCCAGATATTTATTTCTCTTCTTTAACTTTGTCTTACGTCATAATTGCAATACCCATTATTAACAGAGCCACCTTTTCCAAAATTGTCAGGTCATGAGGCCTACTCTAGGAAGAACCAATTCATAAAATATTAGATCACAGATATTTTTATAACTGCAATTAATTTCTTTGATGTATTAGTCTGTTCTCACACTGTTATGAAGAAATACCTGAGACTGGGTAATTTAAAGGAAAGAGATTTAATTAACTCACAGTTCTGCATGACTGGGAGGCCTTAGGAAACCTACAATCATGGCAGAAAAAAATTCAGTTACCTTTTTCAGAAGGTGGCAGGAGAGAGTATGAGCATGTGAAGAAGGAACTGTCAAACACTTATAAAACCATCATATCTCATGAGAACACATTCACTATCATGAGAACAACATGTGGGAAACAGCCCCCATGATTCAATCACCTCCCACCAGGACCTCCTTCAACACATAGGGATTATGATGATTACAATTCAAGATGAGATTTGGGTAGGGACACAGCCAAACCATATCATTTATTTTATTTAACTGTATGCATAGCATTCTGTGCCTTTTGAAGAATTATTCTAGAAAGAGTCAATTGACTTCATCACAGTGACAAAGACATTTGTGGCTAGAAAAATGGCAACAACCATAAGTTATGGAAGATGGAACTAAAGTTCCAATGAAGAGTCTCAGACTGTTTTCTAATCCAGTAGCTATGTTCTAGACTTTTTCCCAAGGGAGGTATACAACACTCATGTAGTGAATTGCAGGTTTTGCATTCTCAGTGGTCCTTGAGTTACTGATCTGCATGGGTGGATAATAAAAAGTACTTTGGAATTGGAGTCAGGAAACATAAGTTTCTTAGTTCTAACCT
This sequence comes from Saimiri boliviensis, assembly GCF_048565385.1. Taxonomy (NCBI): domain Eukaryota; kingdom Metazoa; phylum Chordata; class Mammalia; order Primates; family Cebidae; genus Saimiri; species Saimiri boliviensis. The sequence goes on from NC_133461.1 coordinate 48,708,238, forward strand.
TGCCACTAAAGATAATCGATTAACTCCAACTTGTGAAATTATTATTGTATGTTGGGCACTATGCTAGGCTATTTGCATGTTACAGGAGAGTATTTCAAAATATCATTTCTAGTAATGCTACTCCTATTAATGAGTTACTTCTGCAATTCCTAGGTGAGTTAGATGGAACAGCACCATGCTCTGAGTTTCAAATTAAGAGTCCTTTATTAATGAGCCGGCAACTGAGAGATGGCTAACACTCAAAATTCTCTGGGCACCGAGGAAGGAGCTTGATTATTTTTTATACCTTGATTTAGGTAGGCGAGGGGGAGCCTAGCTGGAGCAGAACTTACGGAAGCAGAACAAGCAAGTTAGAGAAGGAGGCTGGTAACTAAAAAGCAGGAGGTTCTCATGATTGTTGATTTTCATGGAGGGTATACACAAGTGCTTCCCATGATTGCTGGTTACCAAGGGGGTTATTTGGTACTTGTCATACAATCAATCGGGGGGGGGGGGGGCATTCACAATGGCAAATGGGCTTGCCAATCAGGCTATGGTTACAAAGTTATATGTTTCTATAGTTCTAAGTACAACATGACTCAGCACCAGTAGCAAGACCCAGGTACACACTTAAGGGAGGAGTGGCAGAAGGGGTGAGGCAGAGGTCAAGATGGAGTCTATCTGGCTCTCAGCAAAATGGAGTCTGTCTGGCTAACACAGGGTAGGTTAGCACACTTTAATTGTACTTTGGGAGTATCTCTATTACCACCCCACCTCCACCAATTACAACCCAAATGGTTACACATGGATCTCCTTATATTTTATGAAGAAAAGGACTCTTTTTAACTTATCTTAGAGTTTGAAAATGCTTGGTGTTTCCTTTTTAACATGTTAAAAGAAGTCTCGAGGCATAGACTCCCAAGATGGCACTCAAAAAGTTGTTCAAAAGAATTGTCAAAGATCAAGTTCATTTCAGCTTTCTGTTACTCTGTTCTTATTATTCACTCATTCTCATAATCAGGCAAAAGTGCTCTACAAGTAGGAATATTAGTGTGCAAGGCAGGAAGAAGGAAAGAAAGACAGAGGAGCCATGGCAACACGTCAAGTTGTTCTTTTTATTTATTTATTTATTTAGTGGTCAGAGAAATATTAACTTAACTGCAAGCTCTGCTAAGTGGATTTCTACTTATGTTTTATTGGCCATATTTAAGACCCAAAGTCAGTCTTAACCACAAGGAAATCTGAATAGGTGAAATACAGTCTTAAGTGGAAAATTGCTACCCTCAATTTTATTAAATTTTTATTATACGGAAGAAGTAAAGTATATATAACTTGTAAGCAATTAATACTGAGTGCAATATTGTGGAAATGAAAAAAATCAATGCAACAAAATACGTTAATATTCCAAAGCCAAATTATGAGAGAAAAAGTATTTTGAGGTGTGTATCAGGGCGAGAAACTCCTAGACTAGATAAAAATATTTTATGAGGTGAGGAGTGAGAAAGAGAAGCAACATATTGTTGAGTGACCTTGAGCAATAACCAGGGAACCATTGTATTGGCAAAACCAGCTCCCAATATATCAACGTGAGTTTAAGATCTCTCAAAGTGATCGAGTGGTCAGTGAAAAAGAAAGAGAGAGAAGGAAAAAGTTTTTGTAAAGCTGGACCCAGGGGAGACACCATATAAAGCTGCTCCAAGGATGTCTGACATTCCCCTGAAAACCTCAGTATTTTATTGTGCTCTTTCAATACAGGAGGGAGAGCGAGGTTAAGCAAAGTTTCAGTGATAATTATACAAAAAGAATACGTTTGCAAAAACTGGTGCATGAAAATCACAAAGTGGTATTATAAAAAAGCAGAACAATGTAAAGATAACTTTCTGTGTGTCAGCAGAGAAACCATACACCTTAGCAAGAACATAGGTTAAACATAAACTTATGATTATCAGCAAGAACATATTGGGCTCACAGCTACTGGGAGAACAGGATCTGACACAGGACAACCAGCCTGACCACAAAAACTGCAAGAGGATGGGGGCCTCCAGGCAGGCCTGGAGGAGCAGTGGGAGAAGAAAGACTTTTACATCCTTATCTCAACCACAGAGACAGACGCCCCTCCGTGAGTCCCTTTATAGGCTCTCCATAAGGGTCACATTCCCTTTCCAGAGACCTAATCATGTCTGTCCTGGGAAAGGAATCTAGGTAATAGCCCTTTCCATTATATGTCCATTTATAGGCTGTCTGTAAGGAGAAGCCTGTTATGTGCTGTCATCTCTCTCCGGCATCAAGCTATGTGGTTAGTCCCTTTCACAGAGTTCCTGTTTTTACCAGAACAGTTCAGCAGTGCCAAAGTTACAAGTTGCAGCTCAGCAGAGCCAAAGTTACAAGGTGCAGCTCAGCAGAGCCAAAGTTACAAGTTTCATCTCAGCAGAGCCAAAGTTATAGGTTTCATCTCAGCAGAGCCAAAGTTATAAATCACATCTCAGCATTTCACATTATCCTTCATTTTCTCAAGTATAATCGATACAATAAGTAAGAAGCATCACAAAGCAAATAACTCATTTCGGGGAAACCAAATCCTAAGAGAATTTACAGGTTAAAAATCAACAACAATTTCTTCTTGTTATTTCAGAAAGCTTGGGTTTTGCCAATTCTTCCAGAAGCTTGGGGTTGCTCAGGCACCACAGAGGGGTTCAGAGTATTCCCAGCACCATTGTCTTTCTCCACCATGAAGGAACCACTTACAGTTTACTTACAAGCCATGTCACTAATAAGCTATATTTCTCTTTACTATCTTTTGAGAGATAATGCATTGACAAGGACCAACACATTACTAGCGGGTTGTCTGGAAAATGGCTATTTATCTGGGCTGGGGAATTTTTTCAGATCTCCATCAAGCCCACTCCAAAAGGTTAACTCCACCTTAATAGCTTAGGGCATGTATAACCAGAGCAGTGATTCTAGGAAGAGAAGTGAAGACTTCAACATATACTCAATACGGGATTAGAACCTCATTGCCACTGAAATAAATTATCTTAGTCATAAAGGTAAAAACTATTTTATGCATTTCAATCAGTTTAAGTTCAACAGTAGATTTTTTTTTTCTTAAAAAATATTTAATATTTCACTGTAGTAAAAATTTGGGTTAAAAAGCAAGGTTTTTTCCAGAAATCTATCCATGTCTCATGGAGTTAAAGTCAGAGGGTTAGACATACTCATGGCCTTGATATAAGGAGTAGAATTAGAAAATAGTAGAAATTACAAATAGGTATGTATATTTAGTCTCCAAAGCAGATTACATGTCTAAACTAGGGTTGGCAGTAGGGAAAGGGGCTGCCTCTGCAGCTGTGAAGTGTCCTGTCACTGATGGCGTTCAAACAGTGGCTTGAGCACAATTTGGCAGGTATATTGTAGAAAGAACTGAAGCATTCAACATGAGCCTAGATTAGATGACTTTTGAGGTCCCTCCCAGGCTTGAATGCTCTGTCTAGGTAGTAGAAGAATTTCTTTTTCTATTACGGAAATTTTTACTCATAATTTGTACCTACAAAAAGTAGAGGAGTCATGATTTTTCAAAATTGGAAGAGAAATAAAATAAAACCTCTTAAAAGGGACGGGGTAGAACAAATCTAAGACCTGACAATGCTCAAGGTGGGACCAGTAGGCTAGAAACAGTTCAGGGATGCTCTCTCTGCCATGCATGCTAGTTTATTTATTGTCTGGCACAATTATAAAGTCATTAGAATAAGTATTCAAACTACATTGTTTAAATACTACTGCAATAATGTACTACATTTTATAGATAAAAATGTGATCGGATTTCTGCTAGGTATGTGACATGATGAAAATAGGCTGTGGTAGTTCAGTTCCAACACAATGCAGGTTTGTTCAAAACTAATACCGTTACATGGAAAGAGAGAGAAAGAAAGAAGCAGCTAAATATATCTTTTAGTAGTTTTATTTTGTTCATATTTCTTTAAACAAAATCTCAAATATCAAAAAATGTCAGAGTTGAAACCTAAATCAAGCCGACTGTTACCTTGTTTTGTAGAGATGATATCTCTAAAACATCTTACTTGACTACATGAGTGAAATGCGTTTTACATAGCTTTAATGAATTATTTTCAAAATCAACTAGTATTTCATTTCTTTTCTAGTATAGGATAATTTTTGCTGATTAGAATTACAATGCCCCTCTTAGTCTGTTTGTGGTGCTATAGCAAAGTATCATAAACTGGGTGTCTGATAAATGAGAGAAATTTAGCTCTCACAGTTCTAGTGGCAAAAAAGTTCAAGATTAAGACATCAGATGATTTGTTGTATGGGGAGGGGCTACTTCTTGGTTCATTGATGGCCATTTTTTCTCTGTGTCCTCCATAGTGAAAGAGGCTCAGGAACTTTCTAGTGCCTCTTCTATAAAAGCGCTAATCCTATTTATGAGGGTTCTATCTTCATAACCTAATCACCCCCACAAAGATTGTACCTTCTAACACTATTACCTTGGAGGTCAGGATTTCACATATAAATTTGTAGGGTAGGGGCAACAAATATTGATTCAACCTATAGTACTGCCAAATTAGATGGAAAGTAGACAAATTATCCAAATATTAACCAATGTTTTCTCAATTAGTATCTGTTTTACATAATATACATTTTACAGAATTTTTTAAAGACTAATGTGTGTTGTTTCTCCTCATATCCATAGAAATCCTTTTAGAAACGCTTAGCAAAGAATGACATTATATATGTAGTTTAGAGACACCTAAAGTTATAGAAACAGTAGTTATTTTCAGGAAAGATATTCTCGATTTAAAAGTCTAGATTACCTTTACAGCCTGTGGGAGGAATGGGGTATCTTGACTGAGGCTCTTCTATTTGAGTCTCAGCCTCAGTATATTAATATTATTGATATATTAATAATAATTCTATTTATGAGGGCTCTATCTTCATAACCTAATCACCCTCAATATTAATATATTAATTACTATGATATTAATATATTAATATACTGAGGCCGAGACTCAAATAGAAGAGGTGCCATAACTTTATTTGGGAGACCTTCCCGTACTCCCAGATGAAGTTATGGCCCCAGATTACACCTCCATAGCACCCTCTACTTTCTATTTATGATCACCAAATATCTGGTAGAATCCTTTCTTTCTTGCCAGGCAATGAGGACCATAAGAGGTAAGAACTTGGCTGCCTGTTCCTTACTCATCCCCAGTCTTTCCTGTAATGCTTGGCTGAGAGCAGGCTTTCAGTAAAGATTTGGGGAATCAATGCTTGATCAAGACATGCTTCAACATCGTGACAATATGAGAAAGAGTGTTTTCTTTAAATTGAAGATTGTATAGTCATGGTGAAAGGAATTTTGTTTAAATAAAAGTAAGCAAAAACCCATGTACTTAATTATAGCCTACTTGGTATATTCTCCCACTGATAGAAAACTTGAATATGTCAGAAAAAAATGCTCTGTAAAATAAATACCATTCTGTTATTTGGAGAATATGTGAATAAAACTTTCTGCAACTAGAGTGTCTCATGACATCAAATCTCAGGAAATTATTCTTTCATTTATGGAGACATGGTCTTGTTCTGCTGCCCAGGTCAGAATGCAGTAACACGATCATAGCACCTAGGCTCAAGGGATACTCCTGCCTCAGCCTCCTGAATAGCTGAGATTACAGGTGTGAGTCAGCATGCTTAGCCATGAAATAATCTTTCGTGCTACTTTTTTTAGTGAGTGACAGAGGAAAATTTCCCTAAGTTTATGCAGAGCTTCCAGCAATATCACCCCAGTGTTTGCATATTTCCACAGGAAGCATGTTGTTCTCTATAATCTTAGAAAAAAATCTCAAAAATCTTCAAATAGTACTTGTGGAAAAATAGTGTAGAAGTGCTCCTTTCCAAGTAGCATTACAAAATGACTGATGAGCTTTCCAACCATTAATGAACCAGGTCTCAAACCCAAAAATATTCATAAGCATCCTTTCCTAAATACTGTCAATATACAGCCATTTCTGGCACTCCCTCTCTCATAAATAATCAGGATTTCTTGATGCCAAATGTTCTGAATGACAATGTCAGTTTCTGGGCTTCATTCTCATCACTATTGAACAGCATTATTTCTAAAGTGACCTTTTCCTCATGCACAATTGCCACATCTTTCAATCTGTAAACAGAGAATTTAGTGATTCAGCAAAAGTACAGTGAATGCTTTCTATGCACCAGGCATTTTTCTAAGCCCTGGAGCTTAAAAAAAAAATGAATGAGGCAAGGTCATTGCTATCCCACAGAAAAAGACATATAAATCTATAATTGCAATGCAATATGATCAATGTTATGATCAAAACATTTGTGGAACTTAAGGAATAGCAGTGAAAGGAAGAAAAGAGGGATGTCTTCCTTCACACTGAAGTTTTTAGTTTTCTACCCAGAAGCACCTCTAAAAATAGGTATTTTTATTGAAAAAAATAGCTATACTTCCAAAATTAGCTATATGTTGTTCATCTTATTATTAAAGAAAACTTTATGCACACTCAAATAATTTGGAACTCCCATTTCCAACACTAGAAGTTTCTAACTTTTACTTCCACCCAGGCAGCCTCAGCCAGAGCCCAACATAGATAAGCTTTAACTCCCCCTAGCCTCTTCCTACCCACTGGGCAGGAATGCTGAGAACCAGGTACTTGGTGACTCAGTTCCCTTCTCTGGATTAAACTTGATGGTCTGGTCCATGCTAGGCTACTGTTAGCTCTGTTCTATTTCAGCTCCATTTTTATAGGTCAACGACAACCTATATAAAGCTAGAGCTGTTACTTTGAATAGCTTCCTTTAAAATCTGTCTCTCTCCTGTGTGCTCTTTCTGGTCTCTGAATATTGGCTGTGTACCCAGATCCTCCTTTCTTCGTTGCCCCTTTCTAAGGACAACTTCTCTGGACTTCTGCCATGAGTTCTGATTTGTAATCTCTGCCAGTTATTGATCCTCTAATTACGCTTCATATTCCTCAAATCACACCAGATTTTTTTTTAAGTGGGAGGGTGGGGAAGGAAGAGTGTTTTCAGTTATAGAAAGCAGCATGTTCCCTAAATGACTGAAACATAGATATTAGCTTTCTACAAATAGGAAAAAGTTTAGTAAAAGTGAGAAATCATAATTATGGCTTTCTTAAGCTCATCTGTGGTGACTAGATTTGTGTACAGACAAATGATTTAAGCTCGATAAAATGCTACACCAATACCAACATTGTGATGAGTCACTATGAGGATTAAATAAAATGATGTATACAGAACCACAAATATAGATGCTATTCTTTATATTTCATTTCCATGCATTAAAACAATATACTGATATATATTGTTTTAAAACAATATACTGATATATATTGTTTATATATTGTTTATATTGATATATAAAACAATATACTGATATATATATATGGCACCATGTTGTTATAACCTGTTTTTTTCATTTTTAAATTTTACCTCCACTTGCAATCCAGAATTCCCTTAACCACTTAGTGGTTTAATGCTTGCACATTAATTTCATTACATTTCTAATTATAGTTTAAATCTTGCCTTATATAAACTAAAAGGTCATCTAACCTAAAAGAAAAATGCATTTACCCTTCTACTTACGTGGACACTTGAGAACATGCTAAGTATATAAACTTGAGTCGTTACTTTGTTGACATCTATTTTGTCCCAAGTGCAGGTTTGTTATATAGGAAAACTGTGTGTCATGAGGGTCTGGTATACAGATTATTCAATCACCAAGACAGTAAGCATACTACCCAATAGGTATTTTTGCTGATTCTCTCCCTTCTCCGTGCTTACCTAGGCCCTGGTGTCTGTTGTTCTCTTCTTTGTGTCCACGTGTTCTCGTTGTTCAGCTCCCACTTAAAAGTGACAACGTATAGTCTTTGGTTTTCTGTTCTTGCATTATTTTGCTTAAGATAATGGCCTCCAGCTCCATCCACGCTGCTGCAAAAGAGAGGATCTCACATGTTTTTGGCTGTGCAGTATTCCATGGTTTTATATGTGCCACATTTTCTTTTTCCAGTCTACCGGCCATGGGCATTTAGGTTGATTCCACATCTTTGCTACTGTTAATAGTGCAGGGAAGATACACATTCATGTGTCTCTATGGCAGAACAATTGATATTCATTTGAATAATGGAATTGCTGGGTTGGATGGTAATTCTGCTTTAAGTTCTTTGAGGAATCATCACACCGTCTTCCACAATGGCGGAACTAATTTACATTCCCGTATGCAGTGTGTAAGTGTTCCTTTCTCTAAACAACCTCACCAGCATCTGTATTTTTTTGACTCTTTCATAATGGTCATTCCGACTGGTGTGAGACAGTATACTATTGTAGTTTTGATTTGCACCTCTCTAATAATTAGTGATGCTGATCATTTTATCATATGCTTGTTGGCTGATGTATGTCTTCTGTTGAAACGTGTTTGTTCATATATTTTGCCTGTTTTCTTTAAAGGGGTTATTTTATGCTTGTTAATTTGTTTAAGTTCCTTAAAGATTCTGGATATTAAACCTTTGTTGGATGCATAGTTTGCAAATATTTTCTCCCATTTTGCAGGTTGTTGTTTATTTTGCCGATAGTTCCTTTTGCTATGCAGAAGCCATTTAGTTTAATTAGATTGCATTTGTCAATATTTATTTTTGTGGCAATTACTTTTGCCCATTTGGTATAATGTTGGCGGTGGGTTTGTTATACATAGCTCTTATTATTTTAAAGTATGTTCCTTCAATGCCTAATTTACTGAGAGTTTTTATTATGAAGAGATGTTGAGTTTTATCAAAAACTTTGTCTTCATCTATGGAGATAATCATGTGATTTTTGTCTTTTATTCTGTTTATGAGCTGAATTACATTTATTGATTTGCATATATCAAACCAACCTTGTATCCCAGAGATAAATCCTAATTAATCGTGGTGGATTAGCTTTTTGATGTGGTGCTAGATTCAGTTTGCCAGTATTTTGTTGAGGATTTTTGCAGCTATATTCATCAAAAATATTAACCTAAAATTTTCTTTCTTTTTTTGTTTTCTTTAGTTTATTTATTTATTTTTTTATTTATTTTGGTCTCAGCCAGGTTTTGGTATTAGGATGATGCTGGACTCATACTTAGGCATGAATCTCCTTTTTGTAGATAGCATTGGAAAAACTCTTCTAGACATTGACTTAGGCAAAGAGTTCATGATCAAAAATGTAAAACCAACTGAAACAAAAAATAAAACTAAATAGATGGGCCCTAATTAAATTTTAAAAACTTCTGCATAGCAAAAGAAACAATCAGCAGAGTAAACAGACAACCTACAGAGTGGAAGAAAGTATTCACAAACTTTGCATTTGACAAACGACTAATGTCCAGAATCTCCAAGGAATTCAAACAAATCAGCAAGAAAAAACAAACAAATAATCCCATCAAAAAGTGGGCTAAGGACATGAATGGACAATTCTTAAAAGAAGATGTGCAAATAGCCAACAAACATATAAAAAAAAATAAATGCTCAGCCAGGCGCGGTGGCTCAAGCCTGTAATCCTAGCACTTTGGGAGGCTGAGGCGGGTGGATCACGAGGTCAAGAGATCGAGACCATCCTGGTCAACATGGTGAAACCCCGTCTCTACTAAAAAATACAAAAAATTAGCTGGGCATGGTGGCGCGTGCCTGTAATCCCAGCTACTCAGGAGGCTGAGGCAGGAGAATTGCCTGAACCCAGGAGGCGGAGGATGCGGTGAGCCGAGATTGTGCCATTGCACTCCAGCCTGGGTAACAAGAGCGAAACTCCGTCTCACAAAAAAATAAATAAATTAAAAAAAAAATAAATAAATAAATAAATAAATGCTCAACATCACTAATGTTCAGAAAAATGCAAATCAAAACCACAATAAGAAAGATACTATCTTACTTCTGCAAAAATGGCCACAATAAAATATATATATAGGCATGGATGCGGTGAAAAGGGAGCACTTTCACTGCTGGTGGCAATGTAAACTAGTACAATCACTATGGGAAACAGTATGGAGAGATTTCTCAAAGAACTAAAAGTAGAACCATCATTTGATTCAGCAATCTCACTACTGTATAACTACCCAGAGGAAAACAAATCATTCTATCAGAAAGACACGGACACATGTTTATAGTAGCACAACTTGCCAATTGCAAAAATATGGAACCAGCCTAAATGCCAATCAACCAATGAGTAGATAAAGAAAATATGGTATATATACACCATGGAATACTACTCAGACATAAAAAGGAATGACATAATGGCATTAGCAGCAACCTGCATGGAGTTGGAGACCATTATTCTAAGCAACCCAGGAATGAGAAACCAAATATCATATGTTCGCACTTATAAATGGGAGCTAAGCTCTGAAGACACAAGGTATAAGAATAATACAATGAACTTTGGGTACTCAGGGGAAAGGTGTGTTAGGGATGGGGGATAAAAGACTATGCATTGGGTAAGGTGTACACTGCTTCAGTGACAGGTGTACCAAAATCTCAGAAACTACCCTTAAAGAACTGATCTATGTAACCAAAAAATAAAAAATAAGATATTTCAGCAGCTTTCTAATGCTCTCAAGCAGGGTAAAGTTGTTCTTATTCCTACCTCCTTCTCTTGTCTCCTCGCTTTTTTTTTTCAATACCTGTTACTCTCTAAATTTCAGATAATCTCCTTCTGATCAATGCTGCATAATTCCATGGTCCTTTCCCAACATGGTGTATTTTCTCAGGCAGCTCTCTCTTGCTAAAATTTTCTTTTGTCTTCACCAAGCAAAATTCTAATGTCTGCAGATATCAAGTTTAAGCATCACGACCTCAGCCTTAAACATCCTTTCCCAACCAACTTAAAATGAAGACCCACTCTGTGCACATTCTCCAGCCATTATATGTCTTTCCTTTACAGAACTTACACAAAATCAGTTTAACATATGTGATGATATGGTAATTTTTATTCAAAAAAATCTTCTAGATTCTAAACTCCATGAGAACAACAACAAAAAAAAGAAGTTTGTTTTTAATCACCATTGCATCTTCACACACAACAGGGTGTTTAGCACATGTTAGGTACTCCATAAGTACCTACTGAGTAAATGAATGATTGAATGATCTATATCCATTTCCTAAGCCGTCAACCTCATTTACATATGTAATAGAATGAGGACCAAACTGAGAAAGGATATGAAAACAGGTGGGATATCTGGCAGAAAGAATATTGCTAGAAGCATTGAATTACACTGAATTGAAAATCATCAGATTTTATTTCCACAAAAGATAATATTCCCCAAAATCTTCCTTTCACAAGTGAGGAAACTATAAGGCTCTGGCCTGACTACTTGTGCAATCATAATAAGATTTGCTTTCAGAAATCTGTAATAATCTAAAAGATGATAGGCACTGTGCTGTTTGACTGTCAAATATAATCAATTCTCCTAACCAATTGTCCTTAACCACAGATCAGAAAACTGTAGCTTAAAGGGTTACACAACTAACAGTATTATACTATTATTAAACAGCATCCTGCTTATATTTGCCTCTATCCCAAATCATGCTCTTACAACTACCCTAAAATGTTAATTCTATTCATGTAATTCTTCTTCATTTTTTCAGGTGTCTACTAAAATATAAACCCATTTTATCACTTACTGTCTCATTCAGATATTGCATTTTTCACCCACCCCACATCTAGATACAGTTTTCATTTATTTTCTCACTCAACTCTTGAGTCTGTATCTTCTGGGACCCAATTTCATTACAAAACTCATTCTCCTATAGTATTAGCCTCTTCATAGTACTCTAATTTACTGAAACGTGAGTCTTCCTAGTAGACATTCCTGTTATCTGCAGTCTATGGAGTGGAGGTTTCCCTTTCCCCACTTAAGTGTCTTTTTGTATGACAGAGAGAAAAAAGAGGAGAGACAGACCAGATTCTGAGTTGCAGTGGAAAGAATAATTGAGCTATCTTTTTATTCTGGAAAGGACATTCCAGTGGAACTTAATATCAACAATATTTGGTTGAACTCCATCCAATTGAATCAAGTTTAAACATTGTATGAAAAAAAAGGAGGTAGTGAAATGGTATAGGTAGAAGGGATTTTGGGATTCATTTTGTCAGCTCTTCAGCTTTCCACATAAGGAAATTGAGTTTAAAAAAAAAATTGATACTTGACAAGTTTAAGTAAGTAATCAATGGCAGAGCTAGGACTAAACTTTACATATACCAACTAGTAACATTAAAATAATATTGAGACTTAAAAAAAATCAAGTTAGATTAAATATTTAATAATGTCTATCTTGCATATCTTCTCTCTTTTAACCAAACTTCCTTCACATGATGATTTTTAAAAAATAAACAAGTTAGTTTAGTCAAGGTTCATGACACCATCACCTGTGAGATCTAAGACCTACCATTATGTAAATTTTTATATGCTCAAAGAGACACAGACTTATTTTTTTGTTGCTGATTTTTACTCTGAATTGTCTCAGTATTTAATCAGAGCCACAGAATAATCACATATTTGACTGTGTTTTCAAAAATGATTCAGAATTTATAAAGAAGATAATCTCACTGGGTATAGAAACATGGACATATTCTTCTTAGTATACTATAACAAAAACTAAACAAAAAGTAAACCCTGGCATAATTTAAGTTGGCCATATAGTCTTACACATTTTCATCTCACAAATGAGTTGCACATTTCCAACTTTATATTTGTTAGAAAAACATGGAGTAACATATATTATTTAAAAATGTGATTATTAAATTATTTTTCATGGGTAGTTACTGCTCATACTAAGTATTCATTTGTTTTGTCCATTCTCCCATGTGACTACTTTTGACATAAAATAGATTAATAAAATTTGAGTAAGCCTACTGGCCACTTGGCCATTGAATATGTAAACTTGGTTTCCATTTTCTTCAACTCTAATGAAATCACTGACCATAGCCTGGAAGAGTTGAAAATTACAGGGTTTATGTCATGATGGGGGATTTTTAGTATAGAGTATTGAATTATTTAAGCCTTGTCTACTGAGAGGGTTCAGTTTGACAATTGATGGTGCTATTATCATTGACATATTTTATCGTACACACATTTATAGAGCTTTTCCTATAATTTAGTCAGAGTTCTAAATGCTGAAGAGATAAAGTAACACAAGACACGGTCCCTGACCTCATAAAGCTCACAGCCTAATAGCTAACCAAAATAGCAACCCAACAAGGACCATAGAGGTTAACACATTCTCCAAGAGTAAATGTCCCAAGACACTAAAAGAACCTGAAGGGATATGGATTTTAGCATGCAAGGAATAGGAAGAGAGATAAGGCAGAAGATGTTGAGAAGAAACGCAAGGGATTCAATTAACTCAGATTCCGTCACTATTTAATGGGGTGTAATCTGCTAGGGAGGTTCTAATATCACCTGTAACAGGCAGCGTAACAAGCCTGACAGCTGATAAAAAAAAAAAAGTGGTCTCCTGGAAACTGCAATTTAGCAAGAACTTCTCTTTGATTCAGTCCTCTTGGCTGTGAGTTGAATTAACTAAAAGATAGCATGGTAAGGAACAGCTTCACTACTGCATGTGTGAATTTTTTCACAGATAAAATCGTATCAGATAAAATTTTCACAGAAAAAAAGAAAATTTCACAGACAGGACTTAAGACCATTCTTTTTTTTTTTTTTTTTTTTTTTTTTTTTTTTTTTTTTTTTTGCTTCTATGCAACTCCGTAAAAAATGTAAGAAGTGGTAAATGTTCAATAAATTTGTTAAAATAAAACATCATTGCCAAGAAGAATTTTTTTTTAATCTCTGACCAGTCTTAGCCAAACACGTGAGCACAAGTCTCTCTTTCTTCCATAAATGACAGTTTGGGGACAGTTAAGTGAACTGACTCAAAGAAAAGGGTAATATCATCACTGAGGTGACTGCCTCTGGTTTCTTTTTTTGTTTTATATTTGACAATACCTAAAATAATACTTGAGTAAAAATGTCTGGATTCAAGTGTCTATGGTATTAGCCCAGGCAAAAATATTTTATATAATTATTTTTCTTTTTTTTTTTTTTTTTTTTTGAGACGGAGTTTCGCTCTTGTTACCCAGGCTGGAGTGCAATGGCGCAATCTCGGCTCACCGCAACCTCCGCCTCTTGGGTTCAGGAAATTCTCCTGCCTCAGCCTCCTGAGTAGCTGGGATTACAGGCACGTGCCACCACGCCCAGCTAGGTTTTTTTTTTTTTTGTATTTTTAGTAGAGACGGGGTTTCACCATGTTGACCAGGATGGTCTCGATCTCTTGACCTCGTGATCCACCCGCCTCGGCCTCCCAAAGTGCTGGGATTACAGGCGTGAGCCACCGAGCTATATAATTATTTTTCTAACAGAAAAATGTGTATCTGGGGAAACTTCAAACAGTTTTTGGAAACATGAAATTAAAAGATAAAAGTAAAACTATAAACTTTAGATGTCAACACAAGCTTTATTAAGTTTAACAGTTTTATAAGTTAGGATACCAGACATTTAGCTCATCCCTAAAGACTTGGGGGGTCTTAAGAATTTAACCATGTCAATGTAGTCTTTTTTAAATGATATTAATTGAAGAAAAATGAATGCGCTTCACAGACTTTTTTTTTTTTTTTTTTTTTAAGATTGAGAAACAGAAGTAAGAAGAGCCTAATCATGACTTAAAGGTGAATGCCTAATATGGTTTGGATTTGTGTCCTCAGTCCAATCTCACGCCAATTTGTAATTCCCAGTGTTGGAGGAGGGGCCTGGTATGAGGTGATTGGATCATGGTGGCAGATTTCCGCCTTGCTTTTCTTATGTTAGTGAGTGAGTTCTCATGAGATTTGGTTGTTTGTAAAGTGAGTTGCACTTTCCCCTTCTCTCCTTCATCCGCCTGCTCCAGCCATGTAAGATATGCCTCCTTCCTCTTTGCCTTCCACCACTGTAAGTATCCTGAAGCCTCCCCAGCAATGATTTCTATACAGCTTGTGTAACTGTGAGACAATTAAACCTCTTTTCTTGGTATTTCTTTACAGCAGTGAGAGAACAAACTAATACAGAAAACTGGTAACAGGAGTGTTGGATTGCTATAAAGGTATCTGAAAATGTGGAACCGACTTTGGAACTGAATAACGAGCATAGGTTGGAATAGTTTGGAGGACTCAGAAGAAGACAGGAAAATGAGAGAAAGTTTGGAAGTTCCTAGAGACTTGTTAAATCGTTTTGACCAAAATGCTGATAGTGATATGGACAGTAAAGTCCAGGCTGAGGAGGTCTCAGACAGAGATGAGGAACTTATTGGGAACTGGATCCAAGGTTATTTTTGTTATGCATGAGCGAAGAGGTGATATGAAACTGGAATTTATATTTAAAAAGGAAGTAGAGTGTAAAAGTTTGGGAAATCTGCAGCTTAGCCATGGGGTAAAAAGGAAAAACCCATTTTCTCCAGTAGGAATTCAAGCCAGCTGCAGAAATCTGTGTAAGTAAAGAGGAACCAAACGTTGATAGCCAATGTAATGGTAAAAATGCTTCAAAGGCATTACAGAGACATTTGAGGCAGCCCCTCTCATCACAGTCCCAAAGGTTTAGGAGAAAAGAATGGTTTTGTGGGCCTAGTCCAGTGCCCTGTTACTCTGTGCAGCCTCAGGACATAATGTTCTGCATTATGGACACTCCTGCTCCAGCCATGACTAAAAGAGGTCAAGGTACAGCTTGGACCATGACTTTAGAGGGTGCAAGCCCCAAGTCTTGGAGACTTCCATATGGTGATGGGCCTGTGTGTGCACAGAGAGCAAGAGTTGAGGCTTGCTCTCTGTGCACCAGCAGGCCCATCACCACATAGAAGCCACCAAGTCTTGGGGCTTGCACCCTTTGAGGCTCCACCTAGATTTCAGAGGATGTATGGCAATGCCTGGATAGCCAAGCAGAAGTGTGCTGCAGCAGCTGAGCCCTCATGGAGAACCTCTGCTAGGGAAGGGCAGAGGGGAAAGGTGGGATTGGAGCCCTGAATCAGAGTGTCCACTGGGGCACTGCATAAGGGAGCTGTGAGAAGGGAGCCATCACGTTCCAGAACCCAGAATGATAAATCCACCAACAGCTTGCAACATGCACCTGGAAAATATGTAGGCACTCAATGCCAGCTCATGAAAGCAGCTTTGGGGGCTGTACCATGCAGAGCCAAAGGGGTAGAAGCTGTCCAAGGCCTTGGGAACCCACCCTTTCCTCCGTTTGGCTCGTATGTGAGACATGGAGTCAAAGAGGAGTACTTTAGAAGTTTAAGATTTAATGTCTGCTCTGCTGGGTTTTGAACTTGAATGGGGCTTTAGCACCTTTGTTTTGGCTGATTTCTCCCTCTCAGAATGGGTGCATTTACCCAATGCCTGTAGTTCCATTGTATCTTGGGAGTAACTAATTTAATTTTGATTTTACAGGCTCATAGGTGGAATGAATTTGCCTTGTCTCAGATGAGTCTTTGGGCTATGGACTTATTAGTTAATGCTGAAATGAGTTAAGACTTGGGAGCTGTTGAGAAAAAAGGATTTTATTTTAAAATGTGAGAAGGACATGAGATTTTGGATGAACCACTGGCAGAATAATGTGCTTGGAATTTGTGTCCCTGCCCAAATCTCATGTTGAATTGCAATCCCCAGTGTTGGAGGAGAGGCCTGGTGGGAGGTGATTGTACCATGAGTGAGGACTTTCTTCTTGCTTTTCTTATTACAGTAAGTGAGTTCTCATGAGATCTGCCTATTTATAATATGTGTAGCCCTTCCCCCTACTCACTATCTTTCTCCTGTTCCAGCCATGCAAAATGTGCCTCCTCCAAGTTAGTATGAGCTTATACTGGTGCAAACAATTTTCAAAAGCAAACATAGTTTTTTTCTTTCTTTGTTTTTTCTTTTCTTTCTTTCTTTATTTTTATTTTTTTGATAAAGGGTCTCACTTTATTACTCAGACTGCAGTGCAGTGGCACAATCTCAGCTCACATCAGCCTCAGCATTTTAGGCTCAAGTGATTCTCCTGCCTCAGCTCCTCAAGCACCTGGGACTATAAGCTCACGCCATGATGCCTGCCTAAAGTTTTGTGTTTTTTGTAGAGAGGAGCTTTCACCATATTACCCAGGCTGGGCTCGGACTCCTGAGCTCCAGGGGTCTTCCTGCCTTGGCATCCCAAAGTGCTGAGATTACAGGCATGAGCCACCTTGCCTGGCCAGTTTTTTCATAATATGCATTTTCCATGAAAGTTTTGAAGACTTCTCATATTCCATCACCAACTAATATTTAGAACCTATTATCCTTTTAATATCTTCCTTATACTTCCATTTTTTTTTTCATTTATATTGCTAGGATCAAATATATATATTCATACAAAATATATTTTAAAATATATCCTTTTGTGGTTTTGTAGGTGCATGAAAATGTCATTTTGTCGGCTAATGGACTTGGATAAAGCCTTGGGCCTTATCATTTTATTTCATTTTCAATTCATTTCCATCTATAAATATGAAGATAATTATTTCATCACATATTGTTAATAAGTTATTGATACATTTTCTATGAGTTTAGATTTATTATGGAATTTATTTTTTTATCTAGAAGAGAATTACAAGACAATTTGGCCAAACAACTTATTTTACCTGTGAGGAAATTAGAGTCTACAAAAAGCTGTCATTTAGCCCAAATTCCTATAGTTAGAATATATCTGAAATAAGACAGACTTCTGCACCCACTGTGCCTATGAACCTGCCACTATAGCTCTATTTATATAAGCCAACTGCAGTTTCCTTTCTTTAAAACATATACAATCAACTCTGCTATAGTGGTTATTTTGAAAACACAAATTTGTTCTAACACAATTGATATTTTAGAAACAATTTGGGCATACTACTAATTTCATGGTTGTTTATTCATGATTTTTTTCCATGAGAAGTACTCTTTGGTGCAAAAATTGCCACCCAGCTGAAATGAGCCACATAGGAATACAATCATATGCCACATAACAACGTTTAGGTCAATGATAGACTGCATATATGAGAGTCGTCCCATAAGATTATAATGCCATATTTTTACTATTCCTTTTCTATCTTTAGATATGTTTAAATAAACAAACACTTAGCATTGTATTACCATCACTTACAGTATTCAGTACAGTAGCATGCTGTACAGGTTTGTAGCCTAGGAGCAATAGGCTGGTATAGCCTGTGTCTAGCAGGCTAAACCATCTAGGTTTGTGTATAAGTATACTCTGTGATATTTGCACAGGGACAAAACTGCCTAACAATACATTTCTCAGAACATATTCCTGTCATCAAGCAATGCATGTCTGCACATAAAATGCCTACATCTCAAACATCTACCAGCTACCTCAGTCTACCATATATTTTTTAAACTACATCCATTGAGGTAGACAGAATAGGCCCCCAAAATATCCATCCCCTGATCCTTGGAACCTGTGAATATTAGGTTACATGGTGAAAGGACTTCATAGGTTTAATGGAAGTTACTAATCAGTAACCTAAGTAAAAAAAGATTATTCTGGGATAACCCATTGGTTATCCAATGGGCCTAATCTGATCACACGAGCCCTTAGAACTGTCTCTGGCTAGAGCAAAAGATATGAAACAGACAGAGAGTTGCATTGGAATGGTTTGACACACAGTTACTGGTTCTGAGATGCAGGGACTGCATGTATAGACAAGTGAGAGATCTGTAAAAACTAAGGAAGGCTTCCTCTAATAGCTAATTGGAAAATTGGGACTCAATCTGTATCCCTCAAGAAATGGCTTCTGCAACAACCAGATGAGCTTGGAAGTGGATTGAATCTTTCCCAGAGCCTCTGGTCGTGAAAACAGCCGTGCCAACACTTTGATTTTGAAACCTGAAGCAGAAAACCAGCTGAATTACACTACGCCCAGACTTCTGACTTATGGAAACTGCCAAATCTGTGATAATTTCTTCTGGTAGTAAGGAAAAACTAATATTATCTTTTCACATCTGGTGTGACAAGTTTTCATTCAATTTCATATAATTCTCCTTGTGGCATTTCACAATAACTTGCAAACTGCAACCTTTCTAATGCCTGCTTTTACAAGAAACTCCAGAGATTTTTAAATATAAAATGTCAAATGTCATATTTATTAAATATTTGTGCATATCTTAACAGTTAAACACATATAAAACTTTGACATCATTTTTATTCTGTTTTTATCTTTTTTGTGTGTCATGGATAAAGTTTTTCAGTTTTTTGCCCTATTTTTCCTGTAAGCCTTTTGGTTTTTATTGCACAATTTTGCCTAGCATGATAAATTTTAAGAATGTATATATTTTGGTCTCTCTCTCTTCTCCTCTATCTCTAGATATCTATCTATCTATCTGTCTATCTATATTTATATATATCTATATATATTCCTCCTGTAGTTTGTTTCAGGAGACAAAAGTTATATAAACAATTTGGTATTTTGTAATTGTTCCTTAGTATCAAATGACTAGAGGTCAGAGGCTAGAGAAGAACATAGTATGTAATCGAGAGAGAGGGAGAGAGACGGGGAAAGAGGAGGAGGAGGAGGAGAGAGAGAGAAAGAGAAAGAGAGAGAGAGAGAGAGAGAGAGAGATAGAGAGAGACATTTCCTTCACATCTCTCTATAATGTTATGGAGCCATTTTCATAATATTATACATTGAAATTGTTATATGTAGCAATTATGCATGCAATTGTTGCTTAGTGTATGTTGTAATGTTCTGGGTTCTATCTCTTATGTCTGGGAAATGGGTCCGTTGGATATAATCTGAATTTATACAGTATTGATTAATTTCATGACATCATTACTCATAAAATGTCTCTTGCTTCTAGAGCTTCATAGATGCTTCTCCTTTGAAGCAATATTATTGCTCTCTATTTCTTCTTAGGGGAAGTTATAAGAGTTAGGTGTCTTCCCTAGGCTTTCATAATATCTTATCTATATGAAGATTCTACTCATCACTCTGTATATTAATTGCCTGTACATTTTTCTAAATCCCTGTTGGATTATAAGATTTAAGAAGACAGATGCCACATCTATTTTATTTTTTCTTATTAGTGTATCAACACTCTGGCTTTTGCTTAACACATAAAAGTATACAATAAATATTTGTTTAATGAAAATACAATAAATGATTAAAAATATAAGTGATAGTTTAACCCTATGTGTATTCCTATCTTCTCACAATGTGTATGCCCGTTCTTTTAACTACTAGAATAATTTATGTCAATATTTCTTTCTATGCATATTTTAGATTTCTTTCACCAAAATGTCCATCTAACCCTAGTAGTAGTTATATGAGAGACTTCAGACTGTGACATGGAGCAAAATATTTGTAGCGATATAGAACATATAATTAAAATTGTTTCTTATCTCTTTAGGTCAGATTCCAAGTATACTATTTCCTGAAGCTTTATAATTGGTGATCATTGTTTAAAGATAAAATTAGCTCTGTAATTTGGCTTAGCAGCTCTTCTAAGATGCCTATAATGATGTGAGACCGACAAGCTTCAATTTATGAGCACCCTAGACAGGATAGCTTACTCAACCTGCAAATTACTTGCAAAATATATGAAATGTTTACAGCTCTAGTTGAAAATACTATATTAAAATGTTTCTGGGGTCACATTAAAAATGATTGAGTGGTTTGAAAACTCTGTTAGTCTTGTAGTTTGTTTCAGGAGAGAAAAGTCGGATAAACAGTTTGGTATTTTGCAATTGTTCCTTAGTATCAACATGACTAGAGGCCAGAGGCTAGAGAAGAACATAGCATATAATTGAAAATGGAATAGGCCGGGCGCGGTGGCTCAAGCCTGTAATCCCAGCACTTTGGGAGGCCGAGGCGGGTGGATCACGAGGTCGAGAGATCAAGACCATCCTGGTCAACATGGTGAAACCCTGTCTCTACTAAAAATACAAAAAATTAGCTGGGCATGGTGGCACGTGCCTGTAATCCCAGCTACTCAGGAGGCTGAGGCAGGGGAATTGCTTGAACCCAGGAGGCGGAGGTTGCGGTAAGCCGAGATCCGCCATTGCACTCCAGCCTGGGTAACAAGAGCGAAACTCCGTCTCAAAAAAAAAAAAAAAGAAAGAAAAAAAAAAAAAAAGAAAGAAAATGGAATAGTCCAATCTTTACACACCCATAGCAACTATATTCTTTAAAAAATTTCTATGCAAGTAGATGACAGTTAATCATATTTGTATGAATTCTATCTTCAGAGAGTAACAAATTCAGAACTGTGTGAGCCAAGAGTACAAATGAAAGGAGACTAACAGAAGTAACACCTATCTTTGTGGAATTTATAATCTAGTTAGTAGATAACAAAACAATAATCTGCACAGAAGAATAGCCCAAGGGAAGAACAAGGCATGACAAGACGCTAAACAGTGTGACACAGATGCAGAAGCTGGCTTTAAAATTCTGTATTTGAGAGAAGAGAATGAGAACACTGAAAACAGGAATAGTCAAAAAGACCACTCCGCTAGGAGATCTCTTTACTCAGATAAAAACCATGAAGCCAATGGTTTGTGACTTGGGCAACTGTTCACTGGGAATCCAAATGAGTCTGCCAGCTTATTTTGCATACACCAAACAACCAGCAGCTCATAAAAAACTTTTCAGCCATTGCCGACCTTGATTAGAATTGAGGCTGGAGCCAAAGAAAAAAAAGTGATGTTTCTGTGTTCCAATTCCCTGTTCCATTCATTCTCCCCGGATCCTGGTTGTGGGCTAAGCTCTGCTTAACCACAGAGTGCAAGAAATAGATGCAGCCTTTTAGGTATGTGATAACAACAATCATAAATAAGGACAAACACACATATACCTGCAAGCAAATACAGGAGCACAGATGGTACAAGAGAATCTTTCTATAGGTCTTGAGCCAGACCCCATTACTCTCTGTTTCATATAATGGCCCTGTGCGGTAACTGTGGACCATCGCACTGCACAGATGGAAGAGAGAGTTAGAGGGCTATTGAACATGTGAATTTTCCCAGTGTGTCACAATTACAGAAACATCTGTGCTAAATATTTTCAAGCTGATCCACTATAAAAATTGGCAATGTTCAATAGCACTCAATGTCTTCCCTTTCCCTAGTGGGAAAGCAGTCTAATGATTGCATTTGGGACTACAGCATAAGGCATGTACCTATGCAGATTGCTTGCTGTTTAAAGGGACCTCATTTGCATTATGCTGTTTGTAATGTTCTTTCTTTATCCCTCCTCCTTTCTTTTTTGCTCACAAATGTAAACTGAAAGAAAAATCAAACCATTTGCTGCACTTGTCATTGAAATGTTTCCCAGGGCTCAGTTACTGGAATGACCTGGGCAGGGGCAAGAAAGAAGAGAGCAATAAGGTCTCTTGACATAAATTGCAGACTGTGCTGCCTATTAATCTTGGCTATATTGAAAGGAATGATTGGCTACATCTACATTTACTCACAAACATGTAACTTCATTCTAGGAATTTACTAAGGGATGCAAACTTCACAGCATTTTTAATACATATGACTTTTACCTTCAAGAAGCTTGCAATCTTAGCCAGTGTCTTGTAAATTTACTGTACATGTAAATTGCATGAGTTTCTTGCAGAATGAAGATTTGGATTCAGTAGATCTGGGATGAAACCCAAGAGTCTACATTTCTAACAAGCTCCCAGGTGGTACTCATGCTGTTGGTTTAGAAACTACATTTTGCATGGCAACGTTCTGGGCTCCAACAATATAAGATAAAAATAGTAAATGCATCATTTGCTCTTTTCACTGACCTGAAATTTCAAATGTTCTGTTAAAATAATTAATTGGGAGGCCATAAGGCTGAGGTGACTCCACTATCTTGGGATTCTACATAAGCCAACCAAAACCCAACTCAGTGTAAATGGAAACTGCCAACTAACCTCTAACTAGAGATAAGGTTAGAAACAATAATGCTTTTCTGGATCGAAGGTGGTTAAAGGCCAACCTTGGTAGAGTCAGAAAAGAAGACTAGCATAGTAGAGAAATGTAAACTGGGCAGGATTTGGGGACTGATTGGAAAGCATAAAGCTGGATAAGACTTCAGTTTTCCAGATGGAGTTTCTAGGAGTATGGTGGTATGATTCTTAAAATGTATTGAAGGTAGGCGAATAGACAGACCATAGGTACTGAAACGCCCAGTATCATCCTGAAATTAGAGCCTGAAAAAGACTCATGTGGATGAAAAAGCTGATGTCCACACCAGATCAAAGGAAGACCAGGACATGTTATTAGGAATATATCCATATGTGTATAGGTAAGCATATAATAGAGCAGTTAAATGAAAGAAAATAAATGATCCTACTGATGAGATGTACTGATGAGAAAAGAGGGAAAAATAAACAAAACAACAACGACAACAAAAATCTTCATGATAGTAGAATATTACAAATGTGTAAGGTAAGTGAAAGCAGGTAAGCAGAACACTGAAGAGTCGGTGATGGGTTGAGGCAGTGGCAGATCCAGATGTAGGATAGCCATTTTGTTGATAGAACATACCAAGGGGCATATCTTAATGCTGTATGAGCATAGCTGGAATTATTACTTCGCAAGAATGTTTAAGTGGCTACATCATTGCTGAGGTTGCTACCCTCACTTTCCAGACCACCCTTTCTACTGCATTGTGACTGACTCAAGAGAGAATATTCATGACATTGGATATTATGCCAAATGTATATTTTTGCTTTTCTGCGTAACATAATTTATATTTATCTGGATCTCCTTATTTATTTTCTTAAATAGAGAAAATACACTATGTTTAGTTATCCCTTATCTCCCTGGTTGATTCAATTATCTCCTTTCACTTTCCCTGTACCCACATTGTGATTAAGTATGAGCTTCTATTTAAGAAGAAAACTCTACCACAGAAACTAACAAAATTCTCTCCTAGAATTGTAACATGACTAAATCCCGATTTCACCATAAAAATAAATGTTTAAAATGATTACATTGTGCCAAATAATATCATACCAATTATTCACTACAGAAAGATCCATATAATAGGAAGAATACCAACCAGGTAAAAAGCACTTCCTATATATACTAAACACAATGCTAGCTGTTAATAAATCTAAAATCATTTACTATTGTCATAGCTTAGAGAAGTAGATACTTTTACCCTATTTTACAGTTGGGAAAACAAAGTATCACAAAGCTTGAGTAGCACAGCTATTAAACTGAAGAACCAGGACTCAAATAAAATCTTTCACATGCTATATCTCTAATTCTTTCCACTATATTGTAACAGACTAGGAAGCAGTACAGAGGAATTCTGTACTCTGCTGATGGCTCTGAAAGAGAGTAATGTTTCCTTTAACAACAGCAGACTGCAAACGGAGCAAGTTGGTTACCACTTCTGGTGGACAACATAGGTCTGTATCGTACAAGCACATAGACTGGAATGTAAATGGCAGTATAGCATCACTATTCTGATGTAAATTCTGTAACTTTTCTGTTTGCAAATAAAGAAGATAATGAGAAGCATCTAATGCACAGCAATTTAATGACAAATTTTCAGTTAGATCCCTGGAGGCATAAGTACTACAAGGTAGGCAAAAAAAAGAAAAAAAAAAAATTCCTGTTCCGGAATAATTACAACCACTAATATGAAATACTACACCCACAATTAGAGAGAACTTCACAAAAGGTTACCTCCTTTTTAGCTAAAGGCTTGTCAAAGAGGAGAGGCTTTTTTGTTTCAATAGGCCATATTGGGGCAGTGCTCTAAAAGTGAATGCTCTAATTCCATTCATATTTTTTGGTTTAAAATAACCATAGTCTGTATGTATTTTATATATATTGAGAAATAGAATGTGTTGAAATATAGAGTTCAAAGTTGAGGTCTAATGTTGAGAAAACATATATAAAATAATTTTGAAACTATAATATCCTCTACAGACAGGACATAGGCGTAGGCAAGGACTTCATGACCAAAACACCAAAAGCATTGGCAACAAAAGCCAAAATAGACAAATGGGACCTAATCAAACTCCACAGCTTCTGCACAGCAAAAGAAACAGTCATTAGAGTGAATTGGCAACCAACAGAATGGGAAAAATTTTTGCAGTTTACCCATCTGACAAAGGGCTGATATTTAGAATTTACAAAGAACTAGAACAGATTTACAAGAAAAAAGCAAACAAGGCCATTCAAAAGTGGGTGAAGAATATGAAAAGACACTTTACGAAAGAAGACATACATGAGGCCACCAAACACAGGAAAAAATGCTTATCATCACTGGTCATTAGAGAAATGCAAATTAAAACTACATTGAGATACCATCTCAAGCCAGTTAGAATGGCAATCATTAAAAAATCTGGAGACAACAGATGCTGGAGAGGATGTGGAGAAATAGGAACACTTTTACATTGTTGGTGGGAATGTAAATTAGTTCAACCATTGTGGAAGACAGTGTGGCGATTCCTCAAGGACCTAGAAATAGAAATTCCATTTGACCCAGCAATCCCATTACTGGGTATATATCCAAAGGATTATAAATCGTTCTACTATAAGGACACATGCACACGAATGTTCATTGCAGCAGTTTACAATAGCAAAGACCTGGAACCAACCCAAATGACCATCAATGATAGACTGGACAGGGAACATGTGGCACATATACACCATGGAATATTATGCAGCCATCAAAAACGATGAGTTCGTGTCCTTTGTAGGGACATGGATGAACCTGGAAACCATCATTCTCAGCAAGCTGACACAAGAGCAGAAAATCAAATGCCACATGATCTATGTTCTCACTCATAGGTGGGTGTGAGAACATGTGTTCTCAATGAGAACACATGGACACAGTGAGGGGAGCACTACACACTGAGGTCTATTGTGGGGAAATAGGGGAGGGACAGCAGGGAGTGGAGAGTTGGGGAGAGACAGCATGGGGAGATATGGCAGATACAGGTGAAGGGGAGGAAGGCAGCAAATCTCACTCCCACGTGTGTACCTATGCAACAATCTTGCATGTTCTTGACATGTACCCCCAAACCTAAAATGTAACAAAAAATAAAAAAAAAGAAAAAAAGAATATCTATGAATGTTATATAATTCACCATGACATGTCTCCATTGTTTTTACCCCTGCACTCTTAAGGAGTTGAAAATGAGTGTAAAAAATTGGTTCCACTAACTTTCCATTTATTTCATTAGGAATTAATGAAAGGAAAAAGATAAGTAGCTGAAATCAAAGACATTTTAGGATTTGAGACCATGGAAGCAAATCATGACTTTACAGCTTTTTGTAGTGGAGGTTTCAAAGAAAACAAGAATCTGACAGTATTTAAAATGGTAAAAACTCGTTTTATTCACGAATTTTACAATATGGCATAGGAGACCTCAGAATAGAGCTGGGCTTAATTCCTAATACGGCAAGAACAAGGGGGGATTTGTCACCAAGGAGCAGGGTCATGGATGGGTGAATGGAAAATTACTAAGAGGAGACATCAGCATTAGCAGGATTTTGGGTAAACTCACCTAACAGGATTCTTACTGAAGGCCAGCAAGGGTGATCCGGTATCATCCAGGGGATGTTACAAGATGAAGAATTTGATCAGATACCAGATGTGATCAGAGAGTAAGGGTAGAGAATTTCTTAAAACCTGACTTAGCAGGATTTTTGCTAAAAGTGGGAGGCAAGGGAAGGACTAAGATGAAAAGCTGAGATTGAGACCTAGTCAAAAAAAGGGTTCAAAAGTTTGTCAAAGCTGAAGAATATAAGAGTTGAACGGATTGAAGAAACTTGACACCTGCTGGTAGAAAAAATCAGCAGTGTGGATAGTGGGCAGATGGCAAGGAAGAGGTTAGAAAGAGCAGTGACAAATACAATTAGATGGACAGAAAAACTTTAAGACATCAATAAATTATAGTTTAAGAATTGGTTTTGTAAGTGTAACCATTGATTTAAAAAGAGCAGTCATGCAATATTTTAAAACTCTAACTTATTGTAACATAATCAGGAACTATGATAAAATTTAGATTTTAGAATTTAACAGACTTGTCTATTCATCTGTGGTCCACTTAGTGAATGTGAAATGTCATAAATACTGAGCCTCAATTTCCTTGTTTAGAATTGTCAGGAATAATGTACCTAGCATAGGACCTTTAACATAATTTATGTTCATTTAAGGCTAATTCCTGCCTCTCTCTCAACCCCAACATTTATTTTAAACTTATTACATTGTATACATATTTTTCCAGCTTATTCCAAATAAATTATATACCACTTTGTTTTGTGAGAAATTATATATTAATTTGTTTCATAGTACAAAATATGCAATATTCAGCCTATCTTTAAATTTTCTAGAACTTACCTAAGAATCAAATTATAATTTTTAAAATCATGCTGACTGCATTTTCTATCTCAAATTTAATCTATTATATAGGTTTCTAGGTTATAGGTTGGACTTTGCTATTTAAAATTTTAGACACCTATTCTCTCTTTCAAATTTTTCCACTATAAATCTTCAAAGAGTTCTATGCCCTCCTTAGAACACATTTATATGTATATTATTTTAAAAGCATATGTTTGCTATGACTTCACTCTGTATAAAGAACTGTGGTTGACAAACCTCAAAGATCAAAATTAAATCTGAACAAGGCTTTGCCACAATGAACATCCTCAAATTGTTTAACTCTGTGTGGGAAAAAGAGAGGTCTTATGTCCTCTATCTTCAAAAGAATATTTTGAAAGCAGCTCATTCAGTAGATGTAGAGGAAATAGCTTCTTTTATATCTTTTCTACTTGATTATATGTTGTTTTACCACAGAAGCCTATTTTGGAATATGCTTTCGAAGTCCAAGTATTCTTACTCCCATTTAGAAATAAAGATAATTCCAGTTGAAGAAAAAATAGAAATAAGGTTCCTTTTTTTATACTCTTAAGAGTCAGGCAAAAATATCATTCAATAGAAGAGACTGAACAATGCCACACACTCTAATAATTCCAAATGTTAAAACATCCTAAGCAGGGTCTAAGTCCTGATAGATTTATGCCCATCTGGGTTATAGCAGGTTTTTCATTAAAGAGAGCAAATGTCTCATTCTCCACCTAGTGAGTGAGTAGATAGAGTCAGCCCTCGTGAATTTAAAGGGAAATTAATAATTGACACACTACCTTAAGGGGGGAGTAGGGGTTTTGTTTTGTTGAAAAATCAATTCCTCAATCCTCTTAGAATCCCTTGCTCTTCTCTGAACTTTTGCCTAGTTGTTAACCTTCTTGAGGGTACTGAAGAAATGGAATGGAATCCAGTATCTTTAATGCAAACCTCACTCTCACTAAGACTAAACTAAAGAGGATTTTCGCCTTCTTACCTAACAATTCAGCATTTGACTCTCTTGGAAGTCATAGCCAAGTCGATGTTAATACTAAATTTTTCATCTAATACCTCATTATTTCAAAGAGGGTAATTAATCAATTAAATGCTTGGATATATGTAAATTTATGAGGTTAAGAGACATGGTTACATCTGAGTTTTATGATTTATGTGCCTAAAAGACCAGAATCTTTATGCACAAACAAGTGTTTATGAAAGGAAGAGGAAGAACAATTAATTTATTTTCAAACCAGTACACCAATCCCTGGTGAACAGCCATCTTCTAATACCTGTCTCCAAGTTTTTCTTTTTCTACCAACTATCACCACTGCCAGCTTGTCAAATGATGCAGCTTTTGCTTCCCCATGGCAACAGATCCCTGCCCTGAGTGACAGGATTTCCATATTGACAACTGGAAAATGTCCCAAATAACTCTGAGAAGCACCTGGAGTTTAATTGCCCATCTTAACATCCAGAAGGAGTCTTTTTAAATATTTCCCACATGTTAAAGTGAGGTTATTTATATACCACACAACTGATGGTGTGATGACAGCCAAGCTAAGCAGAGAGTATGTGAAAGATTCAATAAACGTAGCTTCCCTGAAAATGGTGCATTAATGTCGTTCGAAAGATTTGAATGATCTGCCTAAAATAGCTAGGAATTTTAAGACATGCTTGCATTAAAAATAGTGATAACATAACAGTACCTAGTCACCTTAACAACAAAAAAGGTAAAAATGGAATAACTTTCTATAAAAGACATCAAGCTTTCCATGTTAAAGTTTAAGTAAATGCCAGAGAACAAGTAAAAAAATACATAAGCATTTCTGCTGCAGAATAGGTTTCTTTTAACAAAAAAGGGAGAACCATATTTCTTTCTCCCTAATGGCAAATTTTTATCCTAAAAATAGCACACGAAAACCTACAAAGTGGAGTGTTTCTGAATAAGTCTGAATTATGGATAGTGACCTGAACAAGAGCAATGAACATTATTCAAAGCCACATACATTGGTAGTTCCTGCCAGGAATATAGTACTCGTTCAGTCACTAATTGTGTGGTGTGTGCATGTGTGTGGGTATGCATGCGTGTGTGTGCCTGTGTGTGTGTAAGTGCACAATTTTATTAGAAAGGCATGATTTTTCTTGACTTGGTATAAAATTTAGTCTTTTTGTTGTTGTTGTTCTAGTGTCATAGATTTCTCTCTGAATTCTACATTAGATTTTTCTAAAACTAGATGTTGACAACACTGCAATAGATTTTTATAAAACTAGAAATTAATATTCTTTCTTTATGCAATTCCCACATATGGCACAAAGGTGCTTTTTTTCTCTTTCATTTAGCTTTGATGAAAAAACTAAATATACTTTTGCCATATAATAATCTTTACTTTCTTATTCACAAAAGCAAAGGCTTTATGGCCGTGATTATATCGTGCCCTCAGTTACTAGACCCAAGGTTAAACTAAAAGTGTTTTTTATTACTTGACACTTGTTGAAGACCTCACTGCAAGGTTTAACGGCATATGTTGACCTCTCACCTCTTCTCCCTTTTTCTTGACTGGACTTTGAATTCCTGTCATAGAAATTGACAGGCTGAAGGAAGGGGATGTAATGTTGAGCTCCTTCACTCATAGATCTCAGTGCTGAGAGTGAGGGCAGATGGCTGAAATCCCAATGAAAAGAGTGGCAATGAAGTGCATTAACAGCTACATCTTCTAGCTAGTTCTTGTTGTGCCAAGGAGAAAATAAAATCTAAATTTTCCTAATTATTGTGAGGCACTGATGATATGCGATTTTTCTTTTAACCAATCTTTATATCTTAGTGAAATTTTCTCATAGTGGCAGATAGTTCAATTCATCTTTTCTTTCCTTAATAATAGGCGTAGACACTGAGTGCAGAGTGTGGTGCTGCCAGTAGAGTGTCAGGTCTTGATACACCTTTTTCAAGGTGGGAATCATGGTGATGGAATGCTCCCACTGAATAATGAACTTGAACAGAAGCTCAACAGAGTAAGAGGATCCAAACAAAGAGGCTTGGTAAGTGTCTGGTATGTAGGATCCTTTCATTGTTTGTAACACCAGAGAAATTGCCAGGCTGGGAAGGAAAGACTCTTCTTCAAGCAGCCCTTGGAGGGAAACATGGAGTTCTTTTGAATAAAGGAATTAAGAGAAGACAAACTCTTGGGGAAAAAAAAAAATCTTAAACCTGACCATGGTAGTTTTATGGAAATCATACCCATAAAACATAAAAATCATAAGGCTGGAACAACTGAGGGAAAAGTTTTCAAAATCATATAGAGGAGACATCATCAAGATTGCTGACTACAGGTATTTAGCACTTGGCTACTCCGCAAAGAAGGACCAAAACACACACACACACAAAATAGTTGACCACACTTTAAATAGAGTGTCTTGAGGAGAACACTGAAATTCAGCAAAGAAGTGAGGAAAACTCACAGAGGCACAGACTCAGGATACAGACACAAGGGAAGGCCTCAACTGAGATTGACTTGGAGCCAAGAGAGCCCACTGTGGGGAAAAGGTAAGTGGGAAGTCTCCAACGACCCACATTGTCACCATGGATGCCTGCAACGCTAGCTACAGGAGATCTCCACAGCCCTTGCAGGTACTAAACTTTGTATAGAAATCTGCAGGAAGACCACACACCACATTATTTTAGAGGGAGAATCCATACTGGGTCCCCCCACGCACCCACCTAGGCTGCTGCATCACATCATCATTTTGAGAGCAGAGTCACTCCTAGACTACATCATGTCCTGAGGCCCAGTACTTCCTGCATCTTCATATTCCTGGGGTCCTGCCAACATCGTACTACATTCGGAGGGCTGCAGCATTATAACACCACTTGGATCCAGCTATATGGATATATAATCCTACCATATGAACCCATGCAGTGCCCTATACCCTGAGACACAGGCAGTCTAGCACAGCAAGGAGGTAGACCCCAGAAGAAGTTACCGTGCACTTGTGTGTGCCCCTGGCATCTCAAAGACTGGCCTGCCTGGGGTTTATCATCACTGCTGCTGACGACACTGCGTTCTCCAGCAGTGGAGCTGTCATGTGTTTGCATGAACCTCCCTGGGGCACAAAGAGCAGCATGCCCAGGACCCTCCCTCAGCAAATCTGTGCCACAGACTTCACAAACAACTGCAGCTAGGACACTGAGGCATTTACAGAGACCACCAACGTTGCTAACAGCAAAATTAATCAAATGGAAATTATACTATTGTGCCCACCTAGAACAAAGGCCAAAAAATCCCACATAGCTGAACCTATAAGACACATCTACAGGAAAAAGTCTTTCCCTATGAAAGTTACTCCATAAGATTCAAAACAACCGTTTTATTAGGCATGTGGATATTAATATAAGGAAATAAGAAACATAAAAAGCAAAGAAATGTGACATTTTCAAAGGAAAATAACAATCCTCTAGTAACATATCCCAAAAATATAAATCTGTAAAAATGCATGAAATTAAATTTAAAATGATGATCTTAAGGAAACTCAGCAAAACA
Source organism: Saimiri boliviensis (assembly GCF_048565385.1). NCBI lineage: Eukaryota > Metazoa > Chordata > Mammalia > Primates > Cebidae > Saimiri > Saimiri boliviensis. Next base: position 48,740,135 of record NC_133461.1, read on the forward strand.
TAATAGATCAGTTAGACAATTCAACAAAAACAGGAAAATAATTAACAATATAATTAAGAAATTAAACAAAGAGAGAAATGTCATTAAAAAATAGCCAAACAGAACCCTTAGAAGTGAAAAATTCAATGAAATAATAATAAAAAGTTTAATTTAGAGCTTCAACAACAGACTAAATCAAGAAGAAAGAATTTATGAACTTTAAGACACATCTTTTGAAATAACCAAGTCAGACAAAAACAAAACAAACAAAAAAAGAATTACAAAAGCCTACAAGACAAATGTGACACCATTAAATAAACAAATTTTCGAATTTGGGTGGTTTCAGAGGCAGAAGAGATGACAAAATGCATTACAAATATTGAATAAAATAATGTAAAAATTTCCCAAATCTTGGGAAGGATATAGGCTTCCAGATATAAGAAGCTCAAGATCCTCAAATAGATACAACCCAGAATGGTCCTCTCAGAAGCACACTATAGTCAAACTGTCAAAAATCAAAGACAAAGAAATAGTTCTAAAAATAGCAGGAGAAAACTGCCTAGTCACATACAAGGAAATCCCCATCAGAATAAAAGAAGATTTCTCAGCAGGAACCTTCAAGGCCATGTGAGAATGAGATGATATATTCTAAGTGCTGAAGAAAAAAAATTGACCAAGAATTCAGTACCCAGTCAAGCTATTTTTCAGAAATGAAGGAGAAACAAAGTCTTTCCCAGACATGCAAAAGCAGTGGAAATGCATCACAACTAAACTAGCCATTCAAGAAATAATTGAGGCAGTTCTAGATCTGAACAGTAAAAAGACATTATCTACCATCATGAAAACATATGAAAGTATAAACTCACCAGTAGAGCAGATACACAAATGAGAAACAGAAATAAATCAAACATTGTCAACAGAAAGGAATCAAACATTATCATTACCAAAAAGTAAACAAACCATCAACCTTCAAATATAAACATAAAAGAGGCTGCGTGAACACTGCAACACCCAACTATATAAAGCAAATATTGTTAGGCCTAAAGCGAGAGATGGTTGGGGACTTCAATACCCCATGCTTAGCATTGGACACATCATGTAGACAGAAGTTTAACAAAGAAATATCAGACTTAAATGGCACTATATACCAAATGGCTCTAACAGACATTTATAGAACGTTTCACTGAGTAGCTGAAAAATATACATTTTTCTCATCAGCATATGGAATGTTCTCTAGGATAGAACATATGTTAGGCCACAAAACAAATCCCAGTGAATTCTTAAAAATTAAAATTATATCAAGTATCATCTCAGAACACATTGGAATAAAACTAGAAATCAGTAACAAGAGGAACTTCAGAAACTATACAAGTAATTAAATATTAGACATGTTTCTGAAAGATCAATGGGTCAATTAAGAATGAAATAAAAATATTTTGATACCAATGAAAATTGAAACTGAACATGCCTATGGAATATAGCAAAAATATTACCGAGAGAAGATTATAGCAAAAAATGCCTATATCAATAAAGCAGAAAAATTTCAAATAAATAACCTAATCATACACTTCAAGAAATTAATATAGCAAGAACAAACCAAACCCCCAAAGAGTAGAAGGAAAGAAATTGTTAAAGATAATAGCAGGAGTAAACAACATAGAGACTAAAAAAGATACAAAATAACTAAAATGAAGATTTGGTTTCTGAAAAGTAAACAAAATCAACAGTGATTAGCTAAACAAACTGAGAAAAATGGAGAATATCCAACTAAATAAAATTAGAAACCAAAGAAGAGACATTACCATTGACATCACAGAAATATTAAAGACGAGTAGAAACTATTATGAACAACTATATGCCAATAAATCAGAAAACCCACAGGAAATGGATAAATTTCTAGATACATACAACCTACCACAATTGAGCCAGGAAAAAATAGAACACAAGAACAGACCAGTAACAAGTAATGAGATTAACACAATAATAAAAAGTTTCTTTACAAAGAAAAATCAAAGACCAGGTAGCTTTACTGCTAAATTCTACCAAATATTTAAAGGAGAATGAACACCGATTCCCTTTAAACAATTCAAACATGTTGAAGAGTAGGGAATTCTTCCCAACTCCTTCTACAAGGCCGGAATTACCCTGATATCAAAACCAGACAGGAACACAACAAAGAAAGAAAGCTAAAGTCCAATATCCCTGACAGACATAGATTTAAAACATCACAGCAAAATACTAGCAACTGAACCTAAGAGTATATCAAAGATATCATACATCATTATCAAATGATATTTATCCCAGAAATGTGATGATGATTTGACATATGCAAAGCCATAAACATGATACATAACGTAATAGAATGAAGGACAAAGAAGTGACCATTTCAATAGATGCAGAAAAATCATCTGACGAAATTCAACATATCTTCATGTTAAAAATCTCAATTAATTGAATGTAGAAGAAATGTACCTCAATATGATAAAAGTGGTATATAACAAATGTAGAGTAAACATCATACTGAATGAGGATAAGCTGAAAACTTTTCCTCTAAAACTGGAATAAGGCAAAGCTGCCCATTTTCACTACCCTTATTCTGAATAGTACTGGAAGTCCCCACCAGACCAATTCAGCAACAGAAAGAAACAAAGGGCATCCAAATTGAAAAACGAGGAGGTAAAATTCTATCTCTGAAGATTACATGATCTCATATCTAGGAAAGCTAAAAACACTTAGAACTTATAAATAAATTAAGTAAATGTTCAGGATACAAAATCAACATAAAAACAATAAGTAATGTTCCTAAACACTAGTAATGAACTAGCTGAAAAAAAAAAAAAAATCAAGAAAGCAACGTTATTTTTAATAGCTACCAAAAAAAATACCTAGATATAAATTAACCAAGAAGTGAAAGATCTCTACAATGACCAATACAAAATAGTGATGAAAGAAACTGAAGAAGACAACATAGGAAAAAATGAAAAGACTTTACATGTTCATTAATTGGAAGAACTAATAATATTAAAATGACCATATTACCCAAAAAGATTTATAAATTCAATGGAATTTCTACCAAAATACCAATGACATTCTTCACAGAAATAGAAAAAACAACCTCAATATCTGTATGAAATCCCAAAACACCACAAATAGGTAAAGCAATTCTGAGAAAAAAAAAAAAAAAGAACCAAAGATTAAGGTATAATACTACCTGACTTCAAAATATACTACACAGCTCTAGTAACCAGAACAGCACAGTACTGGCATAAAAACAGACACATAGATCAATGAGATGGAGAATAGAGAATTCAGAAATAGATCCACATATTTATAGCCAACTAATTTTTGACAAAGGTGCCAGGATCATACATTGCATAAAGAATACATTCTTCAAGAAGTGTTGCTGAGAAAACTGGTTATTCATATAAAGAAGAATGAAAATAGAGCCTTATCTCTCAACATGGATTAAATATTTAAATGTATTACCTGAAACTATAAAATACTTGAAGAAAACATAGGGGGAAAATCTCCATGACATTAGCTGGGGCAAAGATTCTATAGGTTAAGATATCAAAAACACAGGCAATAAATGCAAAAATACATAAAGGAGATTCTATCAAACTAAAAATTGTATGCACAGTAAAGAAAGCAATCAACAGAGTGAAAAGACAACTTCGTGAATAGGGAAAATATTTTCAAATTCTCCATTGACAAGTGATTAATATCCAGAACATATAGGGAACTCAAATAATATATATATATGTGTGTGTGTGTGTGTGTGTGTGTGTGTGTGTGTATAAACCCAAATCATCCTATTTAAAATGGTCAAAGAATCTCACTAGACAATTCTCAAAAGAAGGCACACAAATGGCCAAGAGGTATATAAAAATTATCATCACTAATCATAAAAAAATTGAAATAAAAACCACAATGAGATGTTGTCTCAACGCAGTTACAATGATTCTTTTCAGAAAGATAAAAAATAAATGCTGGCAAAAATGTGGAGAAAAAAATTCTTATAAAACTGGTAGTGGGAATATAAATTAGAACAGCCATCATGAAAAACAGTTTAAGGGTTTCTGAAAAAACTAAAAATAGAAATACCATGTGATCTGAGAATTCCACAACTTGGTATTTATCCAAAATAAAGGAAAACAGCATATTCAAGAGATATCTGTACCCCATGTTTATTGCAGCAGTATTCATAATAGCCAAGATATACAATCAGCTTAAGTCTCCATACACAGATAAATGGATAAGGGAAGTGTGGTGTATATGTGTGTGTGTATGTGTGTGTGTGTGTGTGTGTGTGTGTGTGTATATATATATATATATATATGCATACACACACACAATGGGATACTACTCAGTCATAAAAAAGAATGCAATCCTGTCATTCACAACAATATGGGCGACCCTGGAGAACATATGTGAAGTGAATTAAGCCAGGCACAGAAAGATAAATATTGTACGTTCTCACTCATATGTGGGAGCTAAAAGAGTTGAGCTTATAGTAGAAGAAAGTAGAAGTGTGGTTATTAGAGGCTGAGAAACGTAGCTAGGATGGGAGGATAGGGAGAGGTTGGTAAACAGATAAAAAGCCACAGCTCTACAAGAGAAATAAGTTGCAGTGTTCTACAGCAATATAGAGTACTGTAGTTAACAATAATTCACTGTATATTTTTAACTCTCTAGAGGAGAGTATTTTGAATGTTACCACAAAGAAATCATAAATGTTTGAGATGATATGCTAATTATATTGATTTGATCATTCCACATTATATGCATGCATTGAAATACCACCCTTGTATCTCATGAATATGTGCAATCAATACATGTCAGTTAAGAAATTAAAACGGTATGTAGTGAGTCATATGCTACATTGCTATTCCATTAAAATTTTGCCCATGGAGACATAACAAATCTGAAAGAAATGGAGAATTTAAAAAAAATCAGATCATCTCTTGCCAAATCCAGTGTTCACATCACTCCACAATACTATCTCCATTTATTGGAATTATTCTTTATAAAAGTAGAATGAACATTCTTCTAAAAAACAGAAGAGCCGTATTAGAATTAAACTTCAGTTGCATAATAAAGCATATTTTCATTTATAAGATTTATTTCTAAAATAGTTAATCAGCAAGCGAAAGTACCTTGTAAAGGATTGTCCATTATACTACAAATGAGTTAGGCAATGCTTTTCTAATTATCATATTTTCTTTCCTGAATCTTAAGCATTATTTATTCAGCATATGTAAAGTTCAAGAAGACAAGCATATATCTGAAATGTCACTTTCTAGATTAAAATTGAAAATATATATTAATTCATTATGACTATGAGGTATCTCATTGTCTTGTGGGCAATATATTCTGAATATTGACTGGAAATGCTCTTATTTGTAGCTATTGAATAATACAGTTAAAACACTCTGATTTGTAAAAATGTCACTATTAGCATACCCTCTTGAACATATTACTTAGGCATTTACTGAAGTTGTTCCTTAGACCACTAAATCCTATAGCATTCTTTGTTGGGGGAGTATGGGAGAGGGGCTTATTTCCAAGATCAGAAAATGAGCAAACTCTGCAAAGTGTCTTACTTTTGAAGAATCAATATGAATATAGAATACTGAAAGTTTTTAAGAGATCTATAGTAAAAAGATTTGTATAACCCACCATTTACCAATTTAGTATGGCTACAGTTTTTCATAACACACATAAATGTGGCTAATACATGTTTTAACAACACAATTTAAGAAATACAGATGCACAGAACATGTATAGAAGAGGCAAATTATAAAATAAGAGGCAAGGTGTATAAACAGAACAAGGTGGACATATTCAGAAGTGGGATTGTGGGATTATATGAAGAGATGTGTGCACTCTTATATTCATTGCAGTATTATTCACAAGTTAACATATGGAAACAACCTAAGAGTCTGTCAAAAATGAATAGATACAGATAATATGAGATATATATATATATATAATATACATACGCACGCGCGCACACACACACACACACACACATATATATATATATATATATATATATATACGTGGTGATTATTTATAGTAATGGAATATTTTTCAGACCTAAAAAGAAAGAAACTGCCATTTGCAACATATGGATGAAACTGGAAGATACTAAGCTAAGTGAAATAAGCCAGACAGAAAGAAATACTGTATGATCTCACTTGTATGTGGAATCCTAAAAAGTTGAACTCATAGAAACAGAGGGTGGAATGGTGGTTGTCCAGGGTCTGGAGGCAAGGGGAAATGAAGCAGTATTGGCTGAAAGGCACAAACTTTATGCTGTAAGATGAAAATATTCTGGGGATCTAATGTACAGTGTTAGATTGTGATCATCATTATACAATATTTATATATATCAAAGCATTAACTTGCATATTTTGAATATATAAAACATTTATTTTTTAATTAAATATTTTCAAATATAAAGAATAATGTGAGAGGCTGATTTAATTCATTTTTCTATAAAACAGAAGAGGTCCTACTGCACAGTATCTGACTGACAGGAGCCATCTTCATCAACATCTTAAAAGATGGCCAAATTGCTACCATGTAAGGCAGCCTAGCACCTTAAAAACCCTTAGGCCAACACTGAAGCCCTTCATAATATGACTAAATGTAACCACTCACATCACAGTACTAATATTAAGCCTTATTCTCTTAACCATTGCTTATGTAAAATACAAGGCATATTTTCTGAAATCAGTCTATATCTAACAAATCTCTCTTCTTCTTAGTGGTCTGCCAGATATATTGGTATTTGAATTATTTATATTATTTTACTATTGTTATTTGTATGTTAATTATTTTTCTGTAAATCTCATATACAATCCTCTGCCAATTTATAAAAAATGTTGAAGTAGAGTTGAGAAAATATTATTTCTTCCTATCACTATAACACAATTCTAAGTGGAAAACAGACGCTCATGTACACTGTCCAACCGAACCACATAAATATGTTTAGAGGATAGACTAGATCATTTAAATAAAGATAACATCAAGCATTATTAAAAATAACAACACAAGATTTTCTTAATTCATTGCCCAAAAAGAATCTTTGAAGGTGAAAATTTTAGCTATTACAGAAATTTAACTCAAAGGAGGCATGATGACTTGAAATAGAAAATACTGTTCTCTAACATCTTAAAATTATCCAAATGGCATGAAAAAGAATGTAAGACATATGTTTACATTATTTCTTGCTTGCTTGCTGACTAAAATGTGAAAATTATTTGGATGTGTTATCTTTTCTCTGACACCACCTAGTCCAATACCAAGATATTATGTTCCTTACTAGTTATTTTATTTTGGTTAGAATTTGGATAGATTTTAGTTGAAAATCTCACATTTAACCATATCTTTGTATTTTGATTCTCACCTTTTGTATAAGTGACAAAAGCAGTCAAGACTGTTGTGTACTTGGACCAGTTTTGAAAGGATAGGAAAATTCTTCTGGTCCTACCTGCCTAGAATCTAGTATCTAGAATAATAAATAACATTTTATGAGCTTTAGAAAATCAAAGTTTATTTGGAATAATTATTTCTTTGAGAAAAATTATGTTAAACTATGATCTGCTGTTTGTCCCTCTGAGACATATTTTGTGTAATGGTCAAAATATAAGGACCATCACCAAAAGTTGTCTAGGCTTGTATCTCAACCATTAAAACCTGGGCAAAGTATTTAACTTCCCTGAGCCTCCAAAAGCCTAGGGCTTGGGAGCTACTAAAATGAGAATTTCCCCCAACAATTTTTAATATATATATAATTTAGATTTTTTTAAAGTTTAAAACAAAAGTAGAAAAACCTTTTTATAGTCTTGATGTATGCAACTTTAAATATCTGTCTACTCATACTTACTTAAGATTTCAGGGCACTTTTTGTAATTCTGAGCACAGTTAAACACTTTGAAGAATTGTTTCCCTCCCACTGAACTCCCTTTAGAATGTCAGTTGAAAGAGACGTTTCTGTTGTAAACCATTACAGTTATGGTTCCTATTAGGCAATTGATCCATTAACTTTCAAAGGTTATGCATTTCAATACTGGATAAAATATTTGCTTTTATATAATCCCATTAAGAGATCTCTGGAGCCTTCTGACTGATATAATCTACATGAATACTGATTTAGCAATTGTGAGTGCTGCTAAGACTTAACTGGGAAAATAATAGCATACTATTTTAATTATAAACATATTCATAATCCTTTAGTGTTTACAAAATATGTTCTCAAATTCAATCTTTAATCTTCTTGGAATAGGAGAGGTTATCAATGTCCTCATTTTGTAGATGAAAAATGTAAGCTCCAGAAAATAAAATAATTACAGAAATTCATACACATTGAAGGTGGTAAAAATGGGATTTGTGTTTTGTTCCAAATTTCCTAAACTTAATGCCATTTTATGATATTTAAACTGAATTTTATTTTACAGTGATGTTACACTAATTTTAAGACAGGGTTATTTGAAAATACATAAATAGCGCCGGGCGCGGTGGCTCAAGCCTGTAATCCCAGCACTTTGGGAGGCCGAGGCGGGTGGATCACGAGGTAGAGAGATGGAGACCATCCTGGTCAACATGGTGAAACCCCGTCTCTACTAAAAATACAAAAAATTAGCTGGACATGGTGGCACGTGCCTGTAATCCCAGCTACTCAGGAGGCTGAGGCAGGAGAATTGCCTGAACCCAGGAGGCGCAGGTTGCGGTGAGCCGAGATTGTGCCATTGCACTCCAGCCTGGGTAACAAGAGTGAAACTCCATCTCAAAAAAAACAAAAACAAAAACAAAAACAAAAACATAAATAATATTTAAAAATGTAACAATGTAGAAGACTGGTGTACAATTTATTTATTTGTCTTTTTGTTTTTAAACAAACAGCTTAGGATGAGTGGACACTTGAAATTTGCTATCTAAGCTGGGCAATGGTTTCAGCATTTCTAGAGAGGGGTTGTACTTTTCTTTCAATAAAAATACCTGTCTCTCCCCTGGATTTATGTATTTGAATTCACCACATAAAGCATAAAGAATGCACCCATGCATGCATGAATGAGTGAACAAACAAATGCATGAGTAAATATGTAAACAAAAGTATAGAAATGCAGAAGCCTATTCTGATCCTAAAATGAAAAATGTATTAACCTTCCCCATTTGTCATCTCTTCCTCTCAGCCTGCCACCCATCCCACAAAACCCAATCACGTAGTGTACAGACCTGCCTCACAAGAGTTTTGTTCTTGGCTTTGTGAGCTTAGCTTAATAACCCAGACTTTAGAGAATCAGTATCACCAGGCTGTTGTTGTACTCATTCCCTTGGCATATGTGATGCTTTAGTGCAAAAGAAGTCATTTCTGTGCCAATTATATTTGTAGCTATTAGTAAATTGGACTATACTTCAGGGAATTTAGAGGAAAGGGCACTTAATTAAGAATTTGGGACTATCCAATCCACAGTTCTTGAATAAGCTCTTGGCAAGGTGCTTGATTGTGTTGCCATGGGAGGCCGTATGATATTTCCTCATTAAGTAGATGTATTTTTCACAAGATACTTGGTTACTTTTTATTGGATAAAAAGAATGGCAAGCAGTGCTTTCCATTTTCATCTCCTAGATCAATAATGTAAGTCTCTTTATCAAGAATGTCAATATAAAATAAAAATATTTAATGTCGCGGTAGTACGAGCTATTCAGGTGATAAACAAATAGAACCAGCTTGAAAACTGATATATAAGATCTCTTTTCTACTTCATATGCCAATTTCTTGAAATCACATTATTTCACACGTAAACCACTACCCTTTTCCCGTCATATAGAAGTTACTCTTTTGCTAAAACATGTGAATGGTTCAGTGGGCAAGCCCTGGAATCTACGTATCTGAGTGTAGCTCTTGGCTTTACCAATTGGAGAAATCGTAAACCTTTGACAAGTTACTTAAGCTTTATTGGCCTTACTTTTCTTATTTTGTAAATTGTGATTATAAGAATGTCATGATTTGAATGGGCCCCCCAAATTTCATATGTTGGAAACTTAATTGCTAATGTAACTGCATTAAAAGGTGGGACCTTTAAGAGGTGATTGGGTCATGAAATGCATTAATGCTGTTTCATGAGAGTTAGTTTTTGTGACACTTGGTTGTTATAAAAGTGAGCTCAGCTCACTCTTGTGCTCTCTATGTCATGAGCTCACTTCTGCCTTCTGCCATTAGATGACCCTCACCAAATGCTGCTGCCATGCTCTTGGACTTTCCAGTTTCCAGAACTGTGAAAAATAAATTTCTTTTCTTTATACATTTCTTAGTCTCAGGTATTCCATTATTGCAACAGAAAATGGATTAGGACAAACAGTAATGCCTACGTTTGAATAAGGTGTGAAGGGACAAATGAGCAAATGCATGCAAAGTGCCATGATGACTAGTATATGGTAATTAACAAATGTTAGCTTTTATTAATATGAATATAGGTCCCGCTAATACCGACACATTAACATATGCACTAAAATAGGTACTGATGAACAATAAATGTTAAGATCACATAATTATCAGTGAACCTTGGTTTTTTATTTTTCTCAGACCCCTTACAGTATAAATATTTTCATGAAGCAAACATACAATATAAGCCTGAGCTGATAATTTTTTTTGAAAATATAGCGCTGCTTTCTTCCTCAAACCATAACATATAGACAGTTAAGAGTAGAGGTGTTTAGGAATTTCTAACTATTCATAAGTAGTCCAAATGTATGTTGATCAAAGAACCTGCATAGAAAAATGCAATTATAAAGTATAATAAATTATCTGACTGTGAAGTAGATAATGCTGTAGAAGCATAAATATAAAAATATTTCATTCAGTGTGAGGTGCCTGGGCTAGTGGCATTTTAGGGAAATTTTATTTTTAAAAAGTAAAATTTAAGTTAGAACCCACTAAATATGTAGAAAAGAGCTAAAAGGGGAGGGGGAGGGTAAGGTGGAGATAGAACTGGCAGGTAGGAACAGTGTTGATAAACTGAGTGAAGTAAGAGCATATGGAAATCTCTGCAAGACTCAATGAATTTCAATCTTATAGAAGTGAAAAGTTGAATGAGGGGCAATATGGGAGTTAAAATGAAAAAAAAAAATAAAGAAATGGGCTCAAAGTACATATGTTCAAGAGTCTAGAAACTGTCCTAAGAACAATAATCTAATTTGCATTTTATGTAGAAAGAACACTGAAGATAGGAGAATAAACAGAGATGAGTTACACATTAGAGTCAGTGAGATCAGTTAAGAGGTAGAAGCAATAATCCAGAAAAGAAATGATGATGGAATGAACAAGTAATAGGTAGGTGATGGGTAAGCCTGCAGAAAAATAGACTTGATTAATATTTGAAGGTAGAAAGCTAGGGGGTTGTTATCCTGTCTGTGATTCTGGCTCTGCAATATCAGATGCACAATAATTCCAAGGAGCGAGTTTCAGGATGAGGACATGGGAGTAAATAGCTGCATTAGAATGGAAAAAAAAATCATTTTAGATGAGAATGTTAAGGAATTGTAGATCAAGATATTGATGACACAGAAGCCACCCAGGATGGAATGAGGTCCTAATAAGAAGAGAAAGATTACCAGTCAGATGCTTTTTTAAAATAAATGTAGAAAGAATGACTAAAATGTCAGCAGGTGGGAACAGAGAAGGGAGTTTTGAGTCTCAGGGGCATGTAGAATTTTATAAACGTATAGTGGATCACCTATGATGGAGAGAGTATGAAACAAAGAAGACACTTAATCTTTTCAATTTGAGGGACAAAAGAAAGAGAACTACAAGCCAGCTCCACATGAGTAGGATTCCAATTTGCTCTTATGAACTCCTGGTTTGCTCTGCAGCACCCGTTAGTCCACATTACCCCAAGTCATGTGGACAGGCTCATTCTTACAACTCTTCTCACCTCTCCTCTTAGGGAAGACTAAACTTGGAAGGGAGTGAAAGAACTGAATGAGAGTTTTTTACCCAACAAAATGGGGCTCCAGATGTCCCAGTGGAGAGTTGAAGAGGATCATCCTACTACCTTACTGTTTGCTAGCTATCAATTTTGGTTTTGTTCTTCGTCACTGCATTTAGCATTAACCTCAAAAAGACATGTAAAACCCAAGATTCATTCCTCCCAAGAGCTTCCCCATCCCGTTCTGGTTACAGTTTTGTGTTTCTATCATTTCACATCCCATTGCACTGTCTCTCCAAAGTTCCCCTTTCTTGCGGGCGACTAAAAGTCTAACTGACTTTTTCATTTTATGCAATAGTCTTCTAACTTATTTTCTACATATATTGAGCTCAGGGTAGATTTTGTATGTAAGAAAGACTTCACAGAGTTTTATGATTTTACTTTAAATTCAAATATTGTTGTTACAAACTAAAAACCCTACTTATTTCTTACTTAAGTCTAACTGGCAAATTCTGCTTATGTTTCTTTTCAACATATTCACATTCTATTCTGCTGGTGTTCCTAGACAATTTGTAAATCTAGAAACAGCATCTTTAAAGGGACTTTGAATACTACTTGGTCACATTTACAAGAGGGACTTTGAACACTACCTGGTCACATTTACAAGGTAGTTAAACTAAACAAGCATTTTCAACAGAATTTATAAATATGTTTTGCATTCAATTTAAACATTTTGATTTTCTGACAAAAAGTGTTCTCACATATTAGGAATTTTTATAGATCCAGAAATTAACTATTAATACAATGCAATTAAAGTTTGCATAAATGTTAAAAATATCCTATACATAAACTAAGTAAGATTTTAACTTACAAATCACTCTACTGAATCAATTACTCAAAAAGGTATTTGGGCATGGATTTACAAAGCTGTCACTCAACATGTCAAACTATTAAATTTCACATATACAAAAAATTGATATCTAGAGTTCATCCCAAGATAAAAAAATAATTTTAATTTACCTTTTAAAAAGCTATCTTCGTACTTTATTTTAACTTTCTCCTAGACTTTAAATATTCATATACACTAAGAAATATGCACATATGACAGAAGTTGCATAATGTTCAGAACTTTAGACTGCTCATAATCTCTACCTTCAGATATCTAATTCAGTTCTCATCACTTGAAACTAAACCAAATATTATCTCAAATAAGTTTGAATCTTATTTTCTCATCATTTTATTGCTTTAAGTCTTACTGGCAACCCAGATTAGACAGACTAAATTCTATTTAAACTTGTGTCAATAGGTACTTACACCATGAGGGATATGATCCTATGCTCATCTAGCCCTGACCCCTTGTTACAAATATACACATCATGTAGCCTATCTCTCTATTCATGAAATCTGGAAGTGGAAAGATGTATAGCACCAGTAGTGATAACTAAGATTAGATTTTTTATTTATTTGTCTCAAGATATACACATCTTTTAAACAAATTACTTTAGATATTTGTGCTTAATAAAGTAGCAAAATATAAAAATATTTTTCTGAATGCTGTTAAAAATTGTTGATCTCAACGGAATTCTGCATTTGCTCTATCCCTTATAGTTTTTAGAACCATACAACTCTAATGGATATTAGCATTTAACTCATCCTTCCTATTGTGAAAGTTATAGTCAATAAGTTGATAACTTGCAGATCTTTTTCTGAGCCAGAACTCTCTTCCAAGATCCTGCCCCTATATTGAGCTATATAGTCAATATTTCTACTTAGATGCTTTTTAGTATCCAACTACAACTTAACCAAAAACTGAATTACCCATTCTTTATCTTCCCACTTATAAGTTTTCTAATTCAATAAATGTCACTGTATTCACCAACTTGCTCAAGACAGATACCTAATAGTAATACATGATTTACCTTTTCTTGCCTACTCATGCATAATCAATAACTTGTCAATACTAGCTCCTGAGTGTATTTTAAATCTCCATTTCTTTCTCTCCTCATATTGCAACTGGTCTCTCAGTCTCAACTCCTTATTTTTCTGCAGTTCATACCTCTTGTGGCATCAAATAATCTTTTAAAATCATAGCAGCCCCAGAGTACATTGTAACATTCTTCTCCTACCATTAAGACACATAGTCTATTTTTCCATCCTTTACTTTGGGTCACTCATGTAATTTATTTGACCAATGGGGCATTGGCAGGCATGACAGCGGCAGGGACTTGAAAAGCTCTTACACAATTGGTTTTTGCTTCTTACAGCTCTTCCTTCACATGGGAGAAAGCTCATGTTAGTCTGCTACAAAGTGAGGGAGCACATGAAGTAGAGACAACCATTCCAGCACAGACCTCCTAGACCAATTAGCCTCCAGCGAATCTAGCACCTAACTAAAGATGCCCGAATAAGTCCAGCTGAGGCCAGGAAAAGCACTACTGTGCTGAGACAAAGAAAATTTGCTATTCCACTGAGTTGTGAGCTAATTAGTTGTGAGCTAATTGTTTCAAATAGCCAAGTTATTAAACGGTCTGTTTCTCATTAAAAGATATAAGTTTCTTGATTAAATTACGCATTACCATTAAAATATATTGCAGGCATGTGGAAAGACAGAAGAGAAGGTAGGGTTGAAAAAATACTAAAAAAATAACGCCTGAAAAATTCTCAAATTTTGCAATAGACATAAACCTACAGATTCAAGAAGCTGAACAAATCCTAAATATAATATAACTTAAATGTATCTATAGCAAAACATATTTTAGTAAACTTCTGAAATTTAAAGAAAAATTCTTGAAAGCAGTGAGAAAAAAATGATATGTTATCTATATGGGAAATATTTTAATGACAGAGGATTTCTCATTAGGAAAGATAAAGGTGAAAATAAATCAACATAACATTTTTAAAGTGTTAAAAAAAAATAACTGCCAACCCAGAATACTATGTCTGGTGAAAATATACTCTAAGAATGAAGATAAAAATTAAGACATTCTCAGATGAAGGTAAATTAAAATAATCTTCCTTTTTACTTTAAAAGAATGGCTAAAGAAAGTTTGCCAGACAGAAAATAATGGATGAATGAAAAAAATTTGGGATATCAGAGAAAAAGAAATAATATGGTAAGAAAAAATGTAGGTAAATACAATAGACTGTTTCTTTTCTTGAACCTTCTAAATGCTGTTTGAGGGTTAAAGCAAAAAAAAAAAAAATCCAACACATTTTTTAATATGGTTCTAAATGTATGGAAAAGATATTTAAGACGAGTATATTAGAAATATGGAGTGCAAAAAGACATAAAAGGAGATAAGGTTTTTGTACTTCAGTTGAACTGGTAAAATTAAAACATTATTGGATTGTAATGTATATTTAACTAAATAACTACAGAAACTACTAAGAAAGTTATGCAAAGCAATGCACTAAAAAATACTTTTGATAAATCAAACTGGAATTCTGATATATGTGCATGTAAATCACAAAATCCAAGAAAGTTAAAATTAAAAAGCAACAAATTAGAAGAAAAAATAAAATTGCAGGCCAGGAGCAGTGGCTCATGCCTGTAATCCCAGAACTTTGGGAGGCCGAGGTGGGAGGATCATGAGGTCAGGAGTTCAAGACCAGCCTGGCCAACATGGTGAAACCCTGTCTCTACTAAAAAGACAAAAATTAGCTGGGTGTGGTGGTAGAAGCCTATAGTCCCAGCTCCTCTGGAGGCTGAGGCATGAGAATCGCTTGAACCCGGGAGGCAGAGGTTGCAGTGAGCCAAGACCATGCCATTGCACTCCAGCCTGGGTGACAGAGTGAGACTCTGTCTCAAAAATTTAAATAAATAAATAAATAAATAAATAAATAAATAAAATTGCAGATTTACTTCCTAAAGTGTAATTTATTACATTAAATGTAAATATCAAAATACATCAACTAAAAGACAATGATTAGCAGAGTTAATTAAAAATTATGACCCAACTGTATATTACTATAAAGGAGCTCACTTCAAATACAATGATATCGTTAGATTAAAAATAAAAGACAGAATATATATATATATATATATATATATATATATATATATAATTTAACCATTAATAAAGAGAAAGCAAGAGCAATTATATAAACATCAGACAAATTAGATTTTAAAGCAAAGAAAATTATCAGAAACAGAAAGGGATATTATGTAATAATAAAAGGATCAATAAATCAAGAAGACATAGCAATTCTACATATGTATGTACTACTCCCCCCAAAAAAAGAGTGGCAAAATATGTAAAGCAAAATAAAATAGAACTAAAAATAAATAAAATGTATTAGCTGTATATGTTTGGCATATATACTCAAAATATAGTTGGAGACTTAGATACATTTTTCTAAGCATGTGATATTATTATTAGACAAAAAACTAACAGATACAGAGGAAACTCAGAAAACATCAATCAACAGAATTTACACTGTTAGACCCCTCATCTCAACAGCAGAATACACATTATCTTTAAGAGCTAGGGAAACATATGCCAAATTAGACCATATATCATGTCATAAAAAAAAAAACTCACCAAAAATAAGAATGGATAGCAAATAAGCACATAAAAGGTTATACAACACATTAGACATTTGGCAGAAGCAAATTACAAATACAGTAAGTTATTTCTACATACCTATTCGAATGGCTAGAGCAAAAACATAGTGGTAATGCCAATACTGAAGAAAGGGTGGAAAAACTGGATCACCTATACATTGTTGAAGAAAAGGTAAAATCGTATAGCCACTTGAGAAAGTAATTTGACAGTCTTAAAAATATGTTTCTCCCACTCTCTCTCTTTTTACTATAAATCTAGCAATTGCATGCATAGGCATTTTTCTCCTAGAAAAATCAAAACATGTTCACATGAAAAATGTCCACAATGTTTACAGAAATTTTATTCATAATAGCCTCCAAATGGAAAGAACCCAGATATCCTTCAATAGATGGACAGTTAAACAAACAGTGGCATATCTACACTCTGAAGCACTCTTTGTAAAATAATAATAGATAAATAATTGATACATATAAAAATCAACCTGGACTAATCTGTAGAAAATTATGGAAAAATTTAAGTCAGTCACCAAAGCTGCATGCAGTGATTTCTTTCATATAGGGAACATTCTCAAAATGTTAACAGTTTTTAAATGGAGAACAGATTAGTGGTTGTCAGGAATAAGAAGGGAAGGGAGAGCTAGGAAGAAAGAAGTAAATGTGGCTAAAAGAGCAACATGAAGAATTCTTATAATGAAAATATATCTTCACTGTATCAATGTCAATATCCTGGTTGTGATATCGTACTGTAGTTATGCAAGATGTTACCACTGGGGTAAATTTAGGAAAGGGTACATGGGCTTTCTCTGTTTTATATTTTACAATTACATGTAAATCTACAATTACCTAAACACTCAGCAAACTGACACAAGAACAGAAAATCAAACACTGCATGTTCTCACTCACAGGCGGGTGTTTAACAATGAAAACACATGGACACAGGGAGGGGAGCATCACACACTGGGGTCTGTTGTGAGGGATTAGGGGAGGGAAAACTGGGGGTTAGGGAGTTGGGGAGGGATAACATGGGGAGAAATACCAGATATAGGTGATGGGCATGGAGGCAGCAAACCACATTGCCATATATGTACCTATGCAACAATCTGCATGTTCTGAACATGTACCCCAGAACCTAAAGTGGAATAAAATATATTTAAAAAAATAAATATATTTTTATATATGATATAAATAATATAATATATAAAATAAAATAAAATAAATAAATAAATAATAAAATTTTTTTAAAGAAAGCTTAATTCCATGAAGCGTTCCCATTGTAACCTTACATGACATTGTATATCCACTTTCTAGCAGGTTACAGACTAAACTTATGTAAATTTAGTATTTGTATAATTATCGCCATCTACAATAGAGTGTAAACTCTGTGAGGGTAGCAACTGTGTCTACTCTGCTTACTTTTAGTGCCAAGCCTAATGCACAGAAAGCCCCCAAACAGATACTTATTCATTGCTTTATTATTGCCTGCCATCTAATGAAGCTTGTAAAGTCCTTAATTTTATTGTCTGTTCCTCCGCCCACATCTCCTTGCCCACAGATAATGGTGAGACTGAGCAATCCAGCACAAAAGAAATTGCTCTCTTTCACTGTCCAACAGTCAACCTTGTTCCTGTGTGTACTTCTTCCCACTAAGCTCCCAAACGCAGTTTCAATCTCAGTGCCCTTTGCACAAGTTGTTTTCTTTTCTACAATGACCACAAACCTCCAGCCTATTTATACAAATCTTCTGATCCTTTAAGATTCAGCACAAATTCCACTTCATTCACAAGACAAACTTCCATTGATTTCTTCCTCAGAGAATTCTGCTACACTATAGTGTAAATTGTCATCAAGGAGTTTCTTTCCCTGTATTCCTGGCTTACCAGCTGTCTGTTTCCTCATGATGACTGTGTGGGAGGTGTACAGATTACTTTGACGAGAACTCACATGTGAGTATACTGACACATCATTTCAAACAGCTAAATGTAAAGGAAGCCTTATTCCTAGCTTTCCCCATCTGAACAAGTTTCAAGCAAGAGAAAACTTTTTGTAACCTTTATCAAGATAAGATATGGAAGAGAGAATATGGGTGTTACTGGGGAAGGAAAAGGAGAGATTTGGAGGACAGCCTCTGTAAAGCTTCAGACGCAGGTAATTTGTTCTTTCTTCCCTATTTGTGCGAGGAAATTGGTAGAAGGATGCTTAATATATTACCCAATAATCTCCTTTGCAGCTTGGGAGTAGTTTCTGAAAAAAGGAAATGGTCTTAATTTATAACCTGGAGTTTGATATATACATGACCTGCAGGGACTTTCAATGATGCCAAGGCTTAGAAGACATAATAGAGGACAGTATCTATTGCTGTGTAACAAATTTCTCTATAACACAGCCATTTATAAAACAGGCATTTATTATTGTAGTTTGGGTACATAAAGTACCCAGGCATGGCCTGAGTAGGTACCTCTAGCTCGAAGTCTCTCTTCTTCACTGACTGTTGGCTTGACGTCTTCTTCAGTTCCTCACTACGTGGACCTCTCATAAGACTGCCATGCAGCATGGCACCTGACTTCTCCTAAAGTAAACAAAGAAAATGATAGAGAGAGGGAGGAAGAGAGAGATAATGAAGACTGTCTTAGAAACTGCCTGTCACATAGGGGAATTATGATTGCGAGGCATTGACTCCAAGATTTCTGATAAGCTCAGAGATGATGGACAGTAGCTGTGGCTTGGACCAGATTGCTGCTCACCCAAAGACAGCTGAAGGAAGCAATTAGAATCTGCCACTCTTTCACGTGAACTCCGCTGTGTGGGAAAGCTGCAGAGGCTGCCCAGCTGAGTGCCCAAGAGCTATCAAATGTTCTACAAGATAGAGTCTGCTCTATTTGCTGTCAGTACCAGAGGCAATACAGGGTCATAGGAAAACACCAGCTGCCAGAAGCTGCAGAAGGCATGACAATGAATAAACCATACAATTTCACATATCCCCAACAGCAGAAGCAGATGCCCCTTCCTGTCTTGCTTGGAAAAGAGAAAAGTGTGGAGAACTGTGGAGGAAGCTTAAACAGAAAACTTGTAAGAGTAAACAATGACGGAAAGAATAATACTTGAATTTGATTGACTATTTCCTGAGAGGATCTGTTATTTTATTGTTGAGGGTAGAATACAATTTATTGGTTGGTATTAAATTTATCAAGTTGGTATAAAAATAATTCCCCTTCTGCTGAGCAGGAAAAAGGCATACAAATTTCAGTTATAAAAAAATGTAAAATAAGTTTTTTTATCTTTTAAATTAATTTAATGATTATTCAGTCATAGTATATACCACTCTTTGGCATGTAATTGCACTATGGTTAATGATTTACCTGGAGAGAAAGAGAGAGAGGTAAATATTCAATAGATATGTAGAGGGAGGTAAATATTCAATAGATATATAATTGCACTATGCTTACTGATTTACCTAGAGAGAAAGAGACAGAGGTAAATATTCAATAGGTATAGAGGTGTGTGTATATGTATGCCTGTGTGTGTGTGTGTGTGTGTGTGTGTGTGTGTGTGGTTACATACACATTCCATAGGTCACACTCCATATCTGTTGTATACCTATTTCTCTGAAGCTTCTGGCAGTGAATGTTGTCCTAGTATGTGTGTGTATATACATGTGTGTGTATACACAAATATATCTATATGTTTATAGCTTTGATGTCTAAATTAAGCTTATGGAAACAGATGCTCAAAATAATTTTGCACACTCCTTCTCCTCTCTGTGGTATGATACATACATACATATGCTCTAGTAAAAGGTTGTGGTCAGAGGAGAGTAAATTGTATTCATTTAAAATGTAATGTGAATGAGCTGATACCTTCCCCCATCATTTCTCCTTAAGGTGGGGCCATCTTTTCTTGGTAGTAGTAGTCCCCCTTATCATGGGGATTGGTTTAGGCAAGAAGCTGCTGCATTTACTGGTAACTCATGTCAACTCACAAATGCTAGTAGATTATTATGCCCTAATGTTTCCAGTCTAAAAACTATTGGTTAGCTATCTATTGTTGTGTAAGCAGATTATCCCCAAACTTAGAAAAAAAATTGAGATAAAAAATATTTATTTATTGCAGTGTCTGTAGGTCAGAAATCAGGATGTAGCTTAGCTGAGTGCCTTTGGCTCAAGGTTTCTCATGGGGTTGCATTGAAGCTGTCAGTCAGGGCTATGGGATCCTATAAACTAAAGGCTTATTTGCATGTATAGGGATTGGTTTCTAGTTTCACTCCTGTGGTTGCTGATAAACCTTAACCCCTCATCACAGGGCTGCCTTACAACATGACAGCTAGATGCTCCCACATTAAATGATCTGTGTGTGTCTGTGTGTGTGTGTGTGTGTGTGTGTGAGAGAGAGAGAGAGAGAGAGAGAGAGAGAGAGAGTGTGTGTGTGTGTGTGTGTGTGTGTGTGTGGGTGAGTGGGTGGGTGTGTGTTCTGGAAAGCATGCCCAGAGAGCAGTTATCACATTTTTATAACCAGCTCTCAGAGTGGCATCCATTTCATCAAATTTGCCATATTCTATTCATTAAAAGCAAGGTAATTAGTCCAGCCCACATGTAAGAAGAGAGAATTATGTAAGGATGTGACTATTAGGATGCAAGGATCATTGGCGACCAACTTAGAGGCTACCTACCACAAGTTTCCTCCAGGAATTGATACTCACAAATGCAATAAGTTAGAGAAATCGAATGATAAGTACTTGGATTTATTCTGGTCACACACACACACACAACTGGGAGAAAAAAGCAGCTGATGCCATAACCAACTAGCCCTGAGTCACTTCTTATGTCACTTCCTTTGTATTCAACTCAATCCCTCTGTCTCCCCTTCTAAAAAACAGCTTCTTATATGTTGTGTCAGCCCCACAAACATTCACATTTGTGTGTGTTTTTTCTCATTGTAATTGCATTAATAAAAACAAAATGACAAATATTTATACAATCCTTCTACACACCATGTGCCATTCTAAGCATTTTATACTTTCATCTAAACTTCATATGAGAGAGGTAATGTTTGTATACACATTTTACAAATGAAGAAAGTGAGGCACAGAATGTTAAAGACCTCGTCCAATGCCATAGAATTAGTAACCTTTGGAGTTTATTTCAGGACCCAGGAAGACGCCTCTAAACCACTGTGTTCTTCCACAGCAGAAGGGAACCCTGCATCTGAAGCAACCTGAAGAGGAAACAGCAGTTTGGTCCCAGCTGGGCTTTCTATTCAGATTGGTTAAATTTAAACAGTGTTTGTGGCTCACTTTTCTTCTTTGGCCACAAGAAAAAAATCATTCAACAATCTTCTCATCATTTCTCCCATACTTCAATACTTCTTACTAGGGTGACCATCTGCAATTTTGTCTTTCTAGGGTCCGCTTCCCTTTCTTTGACTACCATAACCCAGTTTTTCTGCTTTCTGTCCATATGGTTCAGTGGAATTGGTGGCTGCCAGCCTTCAAGAATGAGGGTGTTCACATTATGCAGAGCCAGGCTGATATGCTGCACTCTTGGGCAGAGAGATTTATTCAAGTTTGGAAAAGTGACACAAGCCACCTGACATCATTTTGGGAATTTGTGGCAACTAAGGAGGCAGAAATCTTTTCTACCTAGCAGACAGCTATACAGGGGGGCCTAGATCTGCCAATCCACCGTGTATGGAGAAGCTACCTGGGAATAAACTGAGAAAGAATAAAAAAGAGACAGAACTACAGATTACCAAATTATTTGAGGACAAGATGTGAGCTTGATGAGAACCTTCACCTCTGAAGCCATCATATTCCCCTTTATGCCTAAGCTTTTCTAATTAATTTTTCTATCTGGCAATCACAAGTCCTAAAAAGCACATTTACTTAAAATTTTTCTTTTATAAGTCCAATAATGTATTAGATTCCATTTCTACCAACATAAAATACCAAATACTTCCCGCATTCATAATCGTGTAATTAGAACTATGGCCCCTCTAACTAAACATATACTAATTATTCAACATGACAAGAAGTTCTCCTCCAAAAAATCCTTTTCTTCTAATACTCTTACCAGACTCTCATCTGTTACGCATGCTTTACTAAATGTCTTACCTCCCTTGACAAAGTCCATCTCTGAATTTTCCCAAATCTTCTCTCTTGATCTCTATCCTCATCAAATTAGTTAATTAATTTTAAAAATACGGTAAGAAAATCAATCCAGCCTGATGTCTTTGTTCTTATCCCAAAGCATGTACTCCATGAAGAGTAACAGTAACGGCAAGTAACTTTTTGAAAGAAACGTATTAACTCCACTTAATGGAACTGGTTACTTCTATGTCTGAGATAGTGTAGAAGTAACTGGAGAAAATATTCTCACACAGAAGACATTCCCAACCTTTACATTCAGGCTCAGAGAATGAGTGTTCTGAGATCTTCACTCAGTCTCTCCCGTTGCCACTCCTGATGATGAAAGTCCCTCTGTGCCTGTTACATTCCCGCTTCAACCGGCCAAGTTCTTGCCTGCAGGTGAGAATTAACTTGCAGGAAAATCATGTTTCTGGGAATCTAGTGAGCCAGGTGGAAGTCCCAGGGTTTTCAGCTGAGCACAGGGGAGAAAAAGAAGAGTTGATATTCTGTTTCACTGTTCATGGCTGCAAAGGATCCTCTCCTTTTTTGTGTGTATTACTACATGGTTGAATCCCAGCTACGTGCCTATGGTAACTGAATACATCGGTTTTAAATTTTGTTTTCAATGCCTTGTGTATTCATGCTTTATAATCAGAAACATTTCTTGCAATTGTTTGTACATAACTTCTAATTATAGTTTAGAATAGAAAATACTTTACTTTTGTCTTCAATTACAAAAATATTTTTAAACTCAACTTACGCTTCTTGCCTTTTTGTTTTCCCCCAATAAACCTTAGAAACATTTCTACTGCTGGAAATGACATGGTTGAAAAGATGTGTTCTTACTCTGTACATGTCATGTTTGTCTTTATATTGAAATACTCATAAGAAAATAGTTTAGGCCAGGTGCGGTGGCTCACGCCTGTAATCCCAGCACTTGGGGAGGCTGAGGCGGGAGTATCACAAGGTCAGATCAAGACCATCCTGCCCACCATGGTGAAACTCTGTCTCTACTAAAAATACAATAACTAGCTGGGCATGCTGGTGTATGCCTATAATCCCAGCTAATTGGGAGGCTGTGGCAGGAGAATTGCTTGAACTAGGGAGTCTGAGCTTGCAGTGAGTTTAGATGGCACCACTTCTCTCCAGCCTGGGCAACAAAAGCAAGACTCTGTCTCAAAAAAAAAAAAAAAAAAGAAAAAGAAAACGAAAAAGAAAAAGAAAAGAAAATATTGTTCATATACTCAACACTCACATTAGACAACCTGAGATATACAGTAGCAAGGAAACTGGTATGTCCAGTGGTGTCCTGCTATCATTGTGCGGCATGAGTCTATCATTGTGAATTCACATCCTAACTTCTGTTTAATGCCTTGCTTGGCATTAAAAAAGATATGTTAAAAATCTATAGACACTGCTTAAAGAGAATAGAGAGAAGAGAGCTAATGAATATTGAAAAGTATTTCTAAGAAATTCAAAAATCACTTTTTGATATTGAAGGAAGTGTTTCATATTTCTCTTATTAAGTATCCAGTAATTAAATATTTTTATCTGAATCCTTTTTTTCTGTTTCTAACCTTTTGAAAATATATCAATACCTTGGTATAATAGAAATAGTTTGAATTATTGGACAAAGAAACCCAGGTCACCTAATGCGATGGCATGCACCCATAGTCCCAGCTACTTGAGTGGCTGAGGCAGGACAGTCACTTGAGGTCAGGAACTGGAGGCTCTATTGTGCTATGATTATGCCTGTGAATAGTCACTGCACTCCAGCCTTTAAAATAAGAGGAGATTTTGTCTCTAAAAGGATAGGAAGGAAAGAAAAGAAGGAAGGAAGGAAGAATCGATCCTAGATCTAGGTTTGATTGTAGCCTACTATGAATTAGCTGTATGGTCTTGTGTCAAATTTCGAAAACTGTCTGAGTCTTAGTTGATTCAACTATAAATGTTTGTAACAATATTTGTATCTGCTTAAACTTTAGCAATAAATACAGCAAATAGCAGGTGTCCAATACATGGCAGCTATTACAGTTCTCTATCTTTTAAAATGAATAGATTAATCTGGTTACCACACAAGAATATGTACTGCTTAAGAAATTTTTTTACAATTTAAAAATAATATACATGTGTGTGTATATATATATGATATGTGTATATATATATAATATATAATATGTATATATATAATATATATTATATATGTGTGTATATAATATATATAATATATATGTGTATATATAATATATAGTATATAGTATATTTATATATTATATTATATATTATATAATACACAAATATATTTTATATATACTATATATAATATATACACAAATACATATTATATTTATATATTATATATAAAAATATATAATATATACACAAATATATATAATGAATATATAATATATAATATATAAATAATATATAATTATATAATTATATATAATATATACACATATATAATATACATATTGTATATACTATATATTATATATTATATATGTAATTATATATTTATATAATATATATATTATATATACACACATATATAATACATATATAGACACATATAATACATATTATATATACACACATATATAATACATATACATATATATACACACATATATAATATGTATTTTATACACACATACACATATATATATATAAATAGGATTTCTGCTACTGTTCTGATATGCAGAGAAAATGTAATTACTTTGACTATAGCTAATGTGATCCTGCGAAACTATGTCATGACTTGTCTGAATCGATCCAGAGAGTAGGCAAAATATTTCTGGATGTGCTTTACTCTTAAACATTTGCTCTTTTATGAAACTCATGCCCTTGCTTCTGCAATTCAAACCTCCTCTGCAGATTTTCTCCTTAGCTCTGTTGGTCTCCTTTGCTGCTTCTTTCTTGTCCACTCAACCATTACATGCTGTCTTTTCAAAATTTGGCTCTCAGCTTAATTTCTTCTTAGGATGCACTTTCTTCCAATTTCATGAGCTCGCTTTGCTTTCTCACCTGTTTACTGACCATTCTCAATTCAGTTCCTCCAAAGTATTACTCATACCTGGACCTCAGACCCCTATTGTCTGTATTCAAAAATGAACCTGAATATTTTCTATATAACTCAAATGCCGTATGCCCAATAGTATAACACATGATCCTTTCCCCAAACCCTCTTGTTCTCCACTTCCAGTTTCCCCAGTTTGGTACACTGTATAATCATGTGCTAATAGCTCTTGTCAGAAGATTGAGAATCATTCTTGACTTGCCTCTGTCTTACAATACCTACATCCAATCAGTTGCCAAGTTGACATGTCTCTTAATCCAGTGCTGTTCTCATGGTCAGATCTGTCATCCTCTCTTACGTAGGTTATTGGAAAGATTTACCATTCTCTCCAATTGTTATAAATAAGTTTTTGTCATTGAATTTTTGAAAACAAAAGACACATGTTTATGTAGGAGAGAAGTAAAATATAAAAAAAAATTGTTTGTTGTTTGCTTTTTCAAAAGACAAATAGCTCCTCAATTTTCTATCTCATGTGGAGGCAACATTTCTGCATCAGATTCAGCCTGTGGGAAAAGAAATGAGGCTTCTACCATCCTTCAGGCTGGTCCTCCCTGAAGTAGCAAAGCATGTGTCATTATAAACCATCATTCTCAGCAAACTGACACAAGAGCAGAAAAGCAAACACCGCACGTTCTCACTCATAGGTAGGTGTTGAACAATGAGAACACATGGACACAGGGAGGGGAGCACTACACACTGGGGTCCCTTGGGGGAAAATGGGGGAGGGACGGGTGGGTGGGGAAGTGGGAAGAGATAGCATGGGGAGAAATGACAGATACAGGTGAGGGGACGGAAGGTAGCAAACCACATTGCCATGTGTGTACCTATGCAACAATCTTACATGTTCTTCACATGTACCCCAAAACCTAAAATGCAATTAAAAAAAAAACATAACTGAACTCCTCTTTCAGTGCCACTGATTTTGTCATGTGGGAAATTTTTGGCAGATTTTGGCAATAAGGTGTCTATTAAACAATTTTTATGGGATTAGGGTTTTATATTTATTATGAATCTACAGAGAGAATTTGGAGAAGACAAATAAATAATAAAAATAAATTAATGTTTTCAATTTAATTTTATTTTAAAACCTACTGTCCAGATGCAATACTAATCCAAAAGCATATGTCTCCAGTTTTTTTTAACACATTATTTTTAGAGTCCCTATCAAAATTATAAGGAAAGAAAAATTCAGTCAATAATAGCAAACGGTTGGCTGGCCAAATTGTCTTCAGGCAGACTGGCTCTTAAATTGAATTGACAAATGTTGTGTTTTAAGACTGTTGATTGTTAATAATAGCTAAAGCCTAAATGGCATTTCCTCTACATCAGTCACTCTTCTAAGCACTTTATGCACATTAAATTATGTAATAAACTCCATGAGATAAGGACTAGTCTTATCCTAATTTTACAGAGTACGAAATTGAGACACAGAATTGTTGAGTGACTTTACCAAGGTCAAACTCTTCATACGTGGCATATCTAAAAATCAGAACCAATTTGCCCAGCCTGAGGCCAAACTCTTACATATAATGCTGAACTGTTAATACCATTTCATTTTCTGTATCTTTCAGACATTTATACATAACTTTTGCTAAAGTTTGGGCTTAAATATATACTTACAAAAACACAAGTATTTCTAGTAGAAAATTGATTTGGCCTGCAGATATTACAATATAAAGTTTATGCCTTCTCATAGACTGCAATTATTTCTTTGCAGAACTATGAAAGTTACTCAATACTATTTTTAACATACCTTACAGACAGCTAGAATGCAAAATCTATATCTATATATCTATATCTATGTAAATTATTTTTACTGTAAGTCAGACAAATATCAAATATATAGAATTTTTTTTCAAATCACTATAGCTCAAAGAATTTTAACCTTTCCCAGGCTTTAAAATTCTAGCCTTAAACATAAGGCATTATTGAATCAATGGACTGAGCTGATGAATAGAAGTATCTTTGTCAAGCTGAGGATTGATAACTAAGTCAGGGCTATTAGAAGAGCCACATTTTTTATCCAAAAATAAATAAATTGCTTATAGGCTTCTTGATTGATTGTTTGGAATGCTAGTGAGTTTTTAAAACTCAAATGATCAGTTGGTTGAAATGGAGAAATATTGTCTATAATCTCTGCCAGTGTTATCCATGAAGTTAAATAATTGTGAATATCTATACTAATAATTATTTCTTATGTGAAGAATTAAAATTGAATAACAATGAACCGATCATCTGTTAACTGGTTTACACTGGTGATTGAGTACTACAGCCATGACTAACTCATCTGTAGGCAAGGTTATATGAATAGTCTCAGGCAGTCTAAAGGGAAAAGAATATGAATTGAGCTTGGCCAGCTTTCTCCTGAAATCAGTGCAGATAGACTAGTAGAGTAAAATATAAAAAGTGGTGTACCAGTGACTTGCCTATAAGACTTGGAGTGATAATATAGAAAATTCATGTACCTGCAGAGTGATCTAAAAGCACTCCTCATGTAAGACATGACATGACAGCAAACCAGATAATTAATAAAATTTAATGATATTGAGGCTGCAGGAGCCAGATAATTAATAAAATATAAGAATAGTTAATGAAAGATAATTAACAAAGATTAATAATTAATAAAAGTTAAAATTTAAAAAAAAGATTGTGTGTTCCATTTCTTTAGATGCCTTAATGCAATGGCTGTATGAAGTTAAATAATGTTTAATAAATGCAATGGTAAAGCAAATTACTTTAAAATTATTTTATGAAGGTTAACATATCATCACTTTAGATGTGACTGGTATGATTTCCAGGCCCTGACCTCAATATACATAAGAAAAACTTGTGATCCCTACGTAAGTGACTAAGTTATAGCACTCATGAAAGGTTTGGGGATTTGATGGTAATGTGAAATATAGTAAAAACCAAATGAGCTTCCTAGAGCTTGAGAATCAGGCACACAGACGCTTGAGTATATAAGAATTCAGGAAAACAAAAACAAGCAAAACAAAACCGAACAGCACTTAGAAGCTATGAAGTCCCTAACATTTGCCATTGGTCTTGTGTGCTGCTTAACAGCATCAAGAGAGTGAGAAAAAAGAGGCACCATAGAAAAAGAAGAGGAATTAATAACATAGTGTATACATATTTTATAAGAAAGAGTAATGGTATATCATTTAAAAGTTCTCATTGCTCGTCCTTCACAGTTATTTTGTTAGACAACTACTTTGAGTAACTTAAAATTATATGAGAAATAAACATGAAAAAGTTAAAATGATTTTAGTAGTTACTAATATTAAATAAAGCTATAAAATAGTGTTATGTCCATGCAGGTGTATTAAGGCATACCTATAGGCTAGTATTTAATTAATTATACATGATATTCCTTGACAACGTTCTAGAAAGCCAGAGAAAAAGTCAAACAATCAAACTAATAATTGGGAGTTATCTAGTACTATTTTCCAGATTAAAATTACAAGTGGCATATGATGATAATTCAGGAATATCTTATCTCTGATTCTTGAAGCCAGAAAAGAAAGGAACAATTAAGACAATAAGAAAATCGGGTTATACAGTGATTAAACACAATTTCAGGTCTTAGCATCATTGTTCTTAGCCTGAGAACTTGAGTTAATCTGTCTGTGCTTCAATTTTCTAATCTGTAAAACAGGATTAAAATAGAGCGTCACCTCATCGGTGGAAAAAATGTATAGAGTATCTGGTACGTCATAATTAGTAGTCATTATTTTCATTACCTTTATTTACCTTAGGCTTAGGTAGGCTTCTGCCATCTTTACACTTTCCCCTCTTTACATCTACACACTAGTAATCTCATTTCTTGTTTGGAATTTGGGTGTCCACACTGCACAACTCAAGGAGTGCCAGTCACATTGTCTTCCAGGACTGATGCTCCCCTGGCTCTGTGTGACTCCATGGCCCTACAAATCGGAATGTAAATATATGCCCGGGGAATTCAGAAAAGTAACTGTCTGACTAGATAATTGTCACACTAATGAGACTGAGAGGCACTTGATCTTATTTTTCCCACATATAATATTATTACAATTGCCCCGCTGGATATATCTGAGACCCTGTTACATTGCTCTCTTCCAGTCTGAAATTTTGTAGAAATAATGTTAGCCTATAATGACAAATATTTAACCTTTCTCTAGTGCTTAACTTAAACCTCTAGCCCCAAGAAATGAGCATCTCTAGAATACACTTCTCATGCTATGCCCACACCTGGCCTATGTTTTGGCTCATGTTATTATTAACTGACGTGTTTCTTCCATTCCCATGTGATTTTTATTCCTCCTTTACAGTCAACTATTTAATGAACTATTTCTGAGTTTGCTTATTTATTCCTTTTCTCATCGTTTTCTGGCAACAGTAAACATCCTTTATTACCCTCAAATAGTTTCATGTGAGTCAAACTGTTTAGTTTTCTCATTTTGAGAGAAACTAAAGACAAAACCCAGTTCAGGAAGACTACAAAAAGTCACAAGGTATGCAAGTTATAGCTATTTTGTAAGTCATTTCTATGTCAAGACTACCTCCCTGATGTGTCAGAGAATAATATGTTCTCAATTAGCTCACAGCATTTTGTGTAACAATATGCCATGAGTTTGTTTAGAAATGAAAAACTCATATCCTTGTATTGTTCAAGGTTTCTATGACTCAGAATCCCGGTTTCTGAGCATTGCTTTTTGTGATCACGTAATCCAGGTTTGGAATCTTGGAACCCAACCAAATAATTTTTAGTTAGTAAATCAGGTGCATTGTCAAAGAAGTGAAATGAAACTGAATATTATCTAGTGTCAAAATGATGATATGCCTTTCTGGAATTACTGAACTATGTAAATTGCTTAAAAATGTGTATCAAAGAAACTGTCGAATTAGCTTGATCTTCTTAACTACATAATACTTTCAGCACAGACTGCATTAGATACCTCCATATCATCACCGTGATGAGTAGATTATACACACTAAATGTATCCTTATAGATTGACTTTTTAAAAGATTTTTAGGTAGTTAAATTATAATCCATGTCTGACGCTACCTTATTAGTGGAAGCTTGTTGTATTAGCCAACATAGGCTAGATTATGCTGTGGAAACAAAGTACCCTTCTATCTCCTGGATTTATAACAATAAAGGCAAATCTTGTTATAAGTCCATCAAAAGTTGGCTGTGATTCTGACCCATGTTGTATTTAGTCCACACAGGACTTAGACTACTGGACCAGTCTCTAGCTGGAGTGATTCCAACTGTGACAAAGGGCAGGTGCAGGATGTACTGCCTGTTGGCCTTAAAGCTTCTGCTGACAATGGAACATACTACTTCAACTGACATTTCCAGAACCTGAGCGATTATATAGCCACGGGCAAGTTCAACAGGATAAGGATGTGTTCTAGGTTGGTTTCCCTGAAGCAGACCCTGAGATGAGGGTTTCAGTGCAAGTCATTTATGAAGGATGAGTTTCCAGGGATCCCATGGTGCACAAAAGAAGACATGGCAGAGAACAAAGCCTGACAATGGTGAGATCTGAGGTAGAAGTGCAGGGAAGATTAAGCTTCAGTTTGACCCCAGGGGAGACCTCTGGTACAGATTACTCCTCCCATGAAAGGTGAAGAGGCTGGGCTTTCACACTCATTCACCTCACAGTCATTGGCTAGTAGCTGTGGGATAGGCACTCTGAACTCTCTAAGCTGGTGAAGCCAATATCTCCAGTAGCCAAGGACAGTCCACACAAACACAGCATCTGCTATTGGTCTTTGAAAGCCCCTTAGAGGTGGGCAG
Organism: Saimiri boliviensis; assembly: GCF_048565385.1. Taxonomy (NCBI): domain Eukaryota; kingdom Metazoa; phylum Chordata; class Mammalia; order Primates; family Cebidae; genus Saimiri; species Saimiri boliviensis. The sequence goes on from NC_133461.1 coordinate 48,771,593, forward strand.
GGGGCACTACTCATAAGGGCAAAATGGGGTCTTAAGAGCATCTAAGGAAGCACAGCACTTTCAGTGTTTGCTGGAAGATACAAAATCATTCTCTGGAGGAAAGCAAAGGGAAGAGGCACTGAAATGGGTGAACAAAAATACAGTCTACTAGAGTCAGCTGAGAGTCAATAACATTTACTTCTATTGCTCTGACACAGCAAAACACCACAATACTTCTATCAAATCCCTGCTTTGAGTTCAAAGCCCAAGATCTCCGAGTGATGCCTGGGAGTCTCTACTACATCATGTCTAGATATTGGAACCAAAAGGACCAGTTGTCTGACTTTTCTCTATGATGTGTGTGGTCACACAGAAATACGTACACAAAGTATACAATAGTGGAATAGACATGGTATGAATATAGAATATATGCAGTATATTAAAGTATCCAATATAATTGAACATTTTGTGTTTGTCTTGTAATTCCTTCCATTTGTGAGTACTCATATGGCCCTTACATTAAATTAGATTAAGTCAAATTAAATTAGTTTAATTGTGGGTACTTTGAGCCTATAAGGCTTTAATAGAAGAGTCATATTTCAACCTCTTTTTCCTGAGCCTTTGTTTCCTGAGACATCTAAAAGGCTTTCCTGGGTTCAATAGAAGCCATTCATGGACTTTAGCTAAGGGTGCAATGGACAAACTCTTGACTCTGTTCTTGTCCTAGGCTGTCACTCAAAAGGCCCCTTGGTATTATCTTATTATAGTAATTAGATGAGAATCATAGCAGTGTTCAACCTTGCAAGTTCCTGAATTTCTGAACTCTCAAAATGCTCCTTTATTTCTGCTTGTAAACTGGCCAATACTTTTTTCTTTTTTCTTTCTTTTTTTTCTGTGATTAGTGCTTTATTATCAGGCATTACCTTTCTAAAAAAGCATCCAAAACTGGCTCATGTTATAGGAAGTCACTTTTCCTACTTTCTTTTTCTTTTTTCTTTTTCACCTAAAAGATTAAGCTCACTAGGGACATTTTCTACCTTTCACTATATTGCAAGTAATAGAAATTTTTTTATTTCCCAAAATATTTCCCATGGTATAATATTAATAACCATTTTTCTAGCTTCAGAGACATAACAATTTGTTTCACTCTATATAGCCCAGTTTCCAAAACCAGTGCTACCTAATGTAGATTTTCTTGTTGTTAGAACATCCACTTTTATTACCAATTTCTGTATTTTCAGGATAAGTTATGCCACAGTTACAAAGAAGTCCCAAATCTCAGTAGTTTACAGTAAAAATGTACATTTATTTTTCATGAGCCTTTGGTTGGCTGAGATTCTAATCCATATTTTCTTTCTCCAAGATGTTGACAATGCTTCACTTCAATAGCATTCATGTGCCATTGGCCTAAGCAAATAATACAGCCATGCCTGAATTTAATAGGGTAGGGAGACCTCGTCTTCCAGAGGGAGGTACACAGGGAGTGGAGAAAGCACCAATTACAGCAGGCAGTACAACTATTTTCCACAATGACCACATCTCTTAGGCCAAAATCCATTTACCAGCTCAGGATTCATTCATACCTCACAGATCACACTGGGGACATTATTTTAAGAAACAAGTAAGTATGGTTTTAATAGAAATGCTAGACACACTTCTGCTTCAGAGGACTCAAAAAACCATGTGATGTTCATGGATCCCAGGTGGCTCTCATAATAAAATTGCCTAGCAGATACATGTGAGTCCAACCCTGCTATCAGTATCATCCGTGGACATTTTTATCATGATGAGTTCCACTCCATTTGATTTGGCATAAAGAAGCCTGCCTTTTCTAGGACTATAGCAAACTCTGTGAGTTACACAACAGAGTTTTATAGCCATGGAAACAAGAAAGCCTACCAGGATTGTGCCTTTGCATAAAAAGAAATTTTGAAATATCACATTTATATTGGTCAGTCCCCTGCAAATCAATGTGTCCTCTTTCTGAAATTTCTTTTATAAAGCACACCACATGCCTATAATCTATTTTTTCAGACACAGTATGCACCTATCACAAATTAGAACCTTTTATAGATTTATATGAAATGGGGATACTATATATGCTCCTTTTTCTCACATGGAAAATGAAATGTCAGTCTCACTTTGTTTTTTTTTTTTTTCTTTTTCTCTCAAAGAAAATTAAATTTAACAATGTACAATTTGGCTTGCACTAGTCAGCACCTTACAAGGCTCATTGTATTTGAAATTACTCTAGTTCCTCAGAAGACCTCAGAAAATTATCATTCAGATAATGAAATTAAAAAAAAGTCTTTGGGAGCTTCTGTCCCAACCTTAATTGTGCACTGGATTTCTAAATTTTAATTTAGGCAATAGGGTTTTCACTCTATGATTTTTCTCTGTGTGATTATCCTTGCCTTTTCAACTTATGTCAACCTTTCTCCTACTCAATTATAAATGGTTTCCTATGTCATAGATCTGATGTTTTTAATCTCCAATCCTTTCACTTTTCCTCTACCTCTTCACCTCCATTGTAGATTTCACAAGAAATCTTCAAATATCTGTAGAGAGGTAGAGATTTGAGCACCTCTCGATTCTGGAAAGCAAGCATGAACAGCACAGTGCAATTATTACTCAGGTTTGCAAAGAAGTGAAATTCACAGTGCACGATACCTTTCAAAAGATAAAGTTTAAGGTTGAACTTTAAATTCTTAAACTGAGAAAAAGATGGAAATTGTTTTGGTATAGTTTCTTCAACTAAAGCCACAACAGACTGGAGATAAAGTAAACAAATTTCAAAAGTAGAAGCATAACTGGGGAGCTTTCAGACATAATAGAGAAAGGTGCTTGCCAGAGACTTCATTCTTCCCCTCCACAGAAAGGAAATGAGCCCTCAATAAATTATTTCATCATCAGTAGAATCAAGTGTTGACATAAAACTGCAGAACAATCTGTAGTTACCTGACGAAAATGTCCGTGTTCTCCGAGTCTTGTGTATGCGTTAAACTAAACCTGACATGCTCTGAAACATAATGATACATAGAAAAACAAATGAACTTACATCAAAATCCTGTACCGGCAGCATGTACTCATGTATTTTAATGACTACTTTCCAGTGGAATTTATCACTCCCAAGTTTATTTTTGAGCTTGCAAGCATAATAGTATTAGGATGCAAAATGATTTGTTGCACGTATTTGAAGTTTTTTGCCTTTAATACAGACACAATAAAAGCCCAATGATAACTGCAAATTATCATGTGATTGATGTTTAATGTCATTGTGTCCTGTCAAAGTTCAGGATAAACTCCACAGATCATTAAAACTCATGATCTTTTGTCCATGAATAGGAAAATATTAAAAAATTGAAACAGTCTTTCCAGAGGTCATGTACTGGAAAGCAAGCAAGGTTGCTGTATTAAAATATGTTGAGAGAAAATCGCAACTTTCTAAGAGTACTAAATGTTGAAGTCACACACACACAGTCATCTATTCCAACACAAGCAGTTAGAATAGATGAGGTTATGTCACCGAGACCACACACCCAATTCTCAATGACAATATAGTCCATGTAATATTTCACAGGTCCACATGACTTTACTGAGGGGTGTCCTTAGTCAAGGACTCTGTCTACACAGTTTACTCTTATTAGAGGAAGAGCAATTGTCTGCAACTTTACTAAGTCCTTTGCAGGACAGAAAAAAAAAAAAGATTCCGAGGGTCTCAAATTGGCAAATAGATGTTCTGGCACGACTCATGGAATCAGTCACTTGAGTCGTTTCCTCGCCCACAACAAAGCCAGTGTTGTACTCCTGCAATGTCCCTCAGAGGAAGGAAGCCTGAATTATTTGGCAAATGGTACAAATAACTCCCATACAAATAGTTTAGCCATGAACAGACAGAATTTCAGTGGGTCAGCTGTTTTTTATTAACTGAATTGGAGCAAGTAAATACTCCCCTTTTTATGAGGAGTGAAAGTTTATTTTTGCCAACTGATTCAACTTCACAATGGATAACATTATGTTAGGCAATAGGTAGAAAGCTATCTTCACTTTGCCATGCTTTTCTGCTTGATCTTTGCTTCCTTCAATGGCTAAGTTGCTCTGGAGTGATAGGAGAATCCAGGGAAAGCATATTAATTCTTTCAGGTTTTTTAGAACATTATTTCTTATGTTCTGTGTCTCTATTATGAGTTATAAACTGAGTCTCAGACACCTCTAAATATTCAGCAGACCTTTACAGAGATGAGGCAGTGGAAATGAACTCAAAGGAAAGATAACTGAATTAAATCCTTACAATAATCTGACAAATTAATACCCCTAATTGGGTAGCTTACAGGGAGACACGTGGGGCCCTTTTGTCTAATACCCTTGCTCTGCTGAAGAATCTGAAAGCCATTCACTACTCTGTATGGAGCCTTGGAGATCCTTGAAGGTACTTATCACCTGAGACTTTCATTCTGTGATTCATTCAGGCTGACAACTGCCATCTAGTTCTTTGTGTTAAACAGTTTATTGTAGTTACTTTTTCCTCTCCTCACGGCTTTCTCTTCTGACTCCAAAATGCAGAAATTGTGAATGTCCGAAAGTAGATTGAGGGGTAAATCTATGGAGTATGGTGCATTATCAAAATTTTCAATATTTAGAAAATAGTACGATATAAAATTTGACAAGAATAATATTTCCCTTAGAAATACATGGTAATGTTGTAAATGTGAGAGAATATATAAACCAAAGAATGAATAGAAAAATAAACATCTGAAAAAGTAAAACACAGTGGTATCATAGCATGCTCAAGGCAAAATAAATGATTGTATTTGAAAGGATTTAAAACTCATTGTTAATAACTGATATTTATTTCAAGCATGAGAAAATGGCAATGCTAAAACTAAATGCATACTTTGGGCTGTGTTTGGATCTTTTAATTAATCAATGGGTGTCTCTCTAAACAGATTCTGAGACTACAATTTCAAAATAAGTGTCTAAAAATTTTGATATCTGGAGGAATGATAGCTTTTGTTTTCTACTTTCTATGTTTATATATAAAATTATCTACACATTAGTAGAAGCCTGCCTTTAAGTTTGCCAGTGTTTTTCTTTTGTGTGTATGTTTGTAATATTTGTACTTCATTAAAAATTCATAGGGAAAAATAAATATTTCCTACTAGCAATGAGAATTCTAAAGAAGTAGTAAGATAACTGCAAATGTCTTTACACTTTCTGAGAGTTTGCAATTTTTTTTTAAAAAAAGAAACATATTTTTAAAATCCTTAAAAAAGTTTTATCTAGGTTGCCCCTTTTCCTGGCTGGATGTTAAGAGCTAGCCCTGCAGGAGGGATAATATTGAGTGGATGGGTTTGGCAGAGGGAGCTCTTCTTGCTAAAACCTGCAACGTAACACAAAAACGAATGGACTGCACAGAGAGAAGAATAAAACAAAGTTCAAGTTCAATAAACCAGATAAGAAACACAAGGGGTTCACCAAAGAATGGAGTGGGAGTCAGAAGTTGGTACATAGTGAAGTAATCTGAGCCAGCAAAGTGGAAAGTCAAGAAGATGATAGATGAGAAGAAGCTGAGGTAGTCCCCTCTCTGCTGGTTTCTGTTAGCTCACAAGAGCAGGACATCGCACAGGAGGAGTAGAAACAGCAGATGAGACCGTGCTTGCAAACGATCAGACGACCTGCCTTTAAGAAGAGGGCTCTCTTCACTGATAATTGGCACATTGGTAATCTATAGAACTAAGGACATCAGCATTTACCTTAAAGGAAGTATTTATGTACTTTTCCTTCAATGTAGCCACCTTGCATTGTAGGGGAAGCCAGTCATCTTGCTGATACAGCCCCTCCTTGGGTGCCCGCTAACTCTCTATTGATTCATAGACATCAATGCATGTCTGTGGAGATACATAGGGTATACCAGTTCTCTATTCAGCTGTGAAGTCTGAGGATCTTAGCTTCTCTTTACACTCAGCACATAAAGATGCTTTATTTAGTAAGATGGCAGCTTACACACAGGCAGAGAGAAAGGCTAGACCGTCATGAAATGGGTTTGAAAAGTGAGAACTTTTTTCTTCTCACAACTAAGTATTATTAATTCTCTTACAGGGCTACTTACTCTTTATGCATGTTATGTTACATTATTTCACACTAAAATTACTGCAATATTATCAATTCAAGCAGGATTGAGCATATGAAATATTTATAAGGTTACCACTCATCTAATTTTCAAAGGAATGGCCTATATATAGGGCATGAATATAGTCTCAGAATAGCTTTGGGCTTCTGAGCATTAGAGAAAGTCTCACGAAGCAATGGTGTAATGACTTAGTCTGTAAAATAAACGTGACCACATAAATTCTAACAGGAGGTAAAAAGAATCTGGGACTCTAAAAAATATATATGTTGAGAGCAACTCAGAAGTTAGGAAATGGGGAAAAGTGATCAATTTGGTGTAATTAATTCCCAAGGCTAATGTGTATACTGGAATGAAGATTGGATGTGTAGTCAGAATACAAACTCAAGTTCAGATTCTGCCCACAAATATTGCATTAACTTAAATGAAGTGATAAAATTGAATGTTAGTTTTTTTCAATAAAATGGAATAAAAATACAAATGTCTACCTCACAGTGATGCTGCAATGAGCTTATAAGATTGATAAGTAGACTGCACACTTTTAGGCTGTATAACTTTTATTAGCACTATCATTATTGTATTTCTCTGTATATAGCTTCATTTTTTAAGTTTAATACCACCATCCATTCAAAAATCTATTCAGTATTTTACAACAAATTTTAAGTACCTACCATGTCCATGGCTTTCTGTTCTCGAATCATATCTGAAGGCTATAGAATGAGACTTTAATAATATGTAAAAAGTGACATTTATAAAAAAAATACATGTTCTGAAATCTGATAGATTTAGACTTAAATTCTGGATATGCCTCACATGATCTGTGGAGAATCTAGGTTGATTGTTCATACCTTGTTATCCTAGTTTGTTCACATGTAAAAAAGTCAGGAATAGAATTATCTACTTCCTATGGTTAATATCAGTATTAAATGAATGATCATGTGAAGTTCTTAGATCAGTGCATAACATTTTACGACCATTCAATAAAGCTTGCTATTGTTTTTTTTGGATAACAATTATTTTAAGTTGTATTTTTAAACAGCAACTATATGAGATATATGTATATAAAATACATTGAGAGTCTATACATATTATGCTTTACTAGAAGAATTTAATTTAAATTCTCTATAATTTACATAATGCTTCTGAGAAACTTAAAATGTTTATCCATTTCATCACAAATTGTATTTGTATTACAGTGATTCTCTAGGGACAGTCCCAATATTATTTACCTCTTATCTTATATGCAGTCATTCTGTCAGGAAAATAATAATAATAATAATAGAGAAAATAATGGGGTTTCTCAATTTTACATTTCCATTATTCTATTTATTTCATGTTACTCATAATTCATGTATTGTTTTCTGTCCTAAAACCATTTCTCAACACCACTTTCAACTCAATTGGGTGTTCACATTAAAAAGATATTGTGTGTCTAAGTGCCCCCTTCCTTGCATTAAGCACAATGTTTTACCACCAGGACAAAGCCCCTTGTTCAAATACAAAAAACATACTTTAGAATCTAGCAGACCCTTAATAGATCATTTCTAAAGCCATGACCTTAAGCTACAAATGTACTACTTGGGTGGACATGTTTGTGAACTTCAAAATATGACCACTATCATGTTCACTCCCCCATATGATGGTTTCTGTTGGAGAGTAGGAAACTAAGGAATATATCCAGCCTCCAGATAGATTAAACAGAAACCTCCTCCCGGAGGATCTTGTACTGACCACTCCTTTGGGAGGTCACTGAGTCCATGCTGAGAAGAGTGACCTAGATCATGAGGATGACTTAAGACAAATAGTTTAAAGGCTATTTGTTGGCTAAGGAACCCTAGGGTCTCTGGATTGCTCATACATAGAAGGAAGCTTCTATTATTGGTAAAATGCGTTTTGAGTCACTTAATAAGAATAATAAGTCACTGTCTAGGTGTGGTGGCTCACTCCTGTAATCCCAGAACTTTGGGAGACCAAGGAAGGTAGATCATGAGGTCAGGAGTTCGAGATCAGCCTGACCAATATGGCGAAACCCTGTTTCTACTAAAAATACAAAAAATTAGCTGGACATGGTGGTGGATGCCTGTAATCACAGCTACTCAGAAGGCTGAGGCAGTAGAATCTCTTGAACCCAGGAGGTGGAGGTTGCAGTGAGCCAAGATCATGCAACTGCACTCCAGCCCGGATGACAGTGCAAGATTCTATCTCAAAAAAAAAAAAAAAAAAAAAAAAAACAGAATAATAGGTCACCTATACATTTGCATATACAGTTGACTTGCTTTAAATACAATTCTCTGATTTATAAGGTAAGTTTATATTTCTGAACAAGAGGAAAAAGAGGTTCTAAAAATTCCAGATTTTAATATCAAGTCTGATCCACAATTAAGAATTTGTCACAGATAATCCACATGCATAAGATTTATGTGAATAATTATCATTTTTTTAAATTCAGTAATTTAATTATTCTATAATCACCAAGAACTGATATCTATATACCTGAATCTCTTAGATGATAATGAGTGAAGATCCAAATGCCATTTAAAAATTGTAGCTATTTTTATTGAAAATTGGTCTCATGCCGGGCGCGGTGGCTCAAGCCTGTAATCCCAGCACTTTGGGAGGCCGAGGCGGGTGGATCACGAGGTCGAGAGATCGAGACCATCCTGGTCAACATGGTGAAACCCCGTCTCTACTAAAAATACAAAAAATTAGCTGGGTATGGTGGCACGTGCCTGTAATCCCAGCTACTCAGGAGAGGCAGGAGAATTGCCTGAACCCGGGAGGCGGAGGTTGCGGTGAGCCGAGATCGCGCCATTGCACTCCAGCCTGGGTAACAAGAGCGAAACTCCGTCTCAAAAAAAAAAAAGAAAAAGAAAAGAAAATAGGTCTTAAATTACACATATATAGCCCTTTTTAAAAAAATAATGTAAGTAAAATTTTAAGTTTTTTAATGATCCCTTGTCATTATTTAGAAAATCGCTATTTTTTGCTTTGTGGTACTTATTAAAAATTAAATCGTTCTAATTGATTTTAATTGACAAATAAAAATTGTGCATATTCGTGGGGTACAATGTGGTATTTTGATCTATGTATTCATTGTATAGTCAAGCTAATATAACTATCACTTTATCAATTAATCCTATTTTTGGTGTAAAAACATTAGATATCTATTCCTTTAATATTTTTGAAATATACAATACATTATTATTACTGTGCTTTACTGCAGTAATCATCTTCATTTTCTCCATTCCTCTTCCTATCTCCAGCATCTGATAACTAACTACCTTCCTACCGTCTGTTTCTATGAGATAGACCATTTAGATTCCACATGTAATGAGATCTTTCTGGGCCCGGCTCATTCATTTCACTAACATTATGTTCTTCAGTCTCATCAGCAAATGAATGAAGAAAATGTCGTATTACATACACACACACACACACACACACACACACACAGAGAGAGAGAGAGAGAGAGAGAGAGAGAGAGAGAGAGAGAGAAATACTATATAGTCTGTCTTTTTTTGTTAATGAGACAGAGTTTCACTCTTGTTGCCCACACTGGAGTGCAGTGGCGTAATCTTGACTCACTGAATCTCCGCCTCCCGGATTCAAGTGATTCTCCTGCTTCAGCCTCCAGAGTAGCTGGGATTATAGGCACCTGTCACCACACTCAGCTAATTTTGCATTTTTATTAAAGATGGGGTTTTGCTATGTTGGTCAGGTTGGTCTCAAACTCCTGACCTCAGGTGATCCACCACCTTGGCCTTCCAAAGTGCTGGGATTACAGGTGTAAGCCACCACACCTGGCTGAAAACCCATCTTTATAATACTTTTCTATGCTTGTCTTTCACTTTTTAATGCCTTTTCTTTTGAAGAACTGTTAACTTCTCCTGTTGTTGCATCTACTCTAAAAACTCCTTTCCCAACTTTTAGAGGACTATTTTCTAACATGCTGAGAAATTTTGTAAAAATTCAATATACCTAAATTTTAAAAGTTTCAATAAGCTACTTAATGTACACCTTAAAATATGTTTCATCACAAGCAGACATTTTAGAACTATTTAGGAAAGTAAAATTTTTTAAAAATGTATACCTCTTCATCTTTCACCCAACTGTTGAGATTCTTGAAAATCTAAAATACTGAACACCAAAATTTTATAACTAAATTTGTGCCGCATTTTAAAAATGATATCGTATTTTCAGACATGTACCTTTATGATCTAAAATTAGCCCTCTATTTTAAAATCAAGAACAGAATCAGGGAACAGAGTTTAAACAACTTAATGAAATTTACAGAGTTAATTATAAAATGGTCTTAGCTAGCACTTTCAAGCTTACCTCAGTGCTTATAATTTCCTACTCCAGATATCCTTGGAGCATGCTAGGCCACAGAAAAGAGAAAGTCTGCACTCAGTATTCCCCAAATTAAGTTTTATCATTCCATTCCATCCGTATGGATTCTTTATAGCAGAGCTATCCAATCTTTTTGCTTTCCTGGGCCACGTTAAAAGAATTGTCTTGGGCCACATATAAAATACACTAACACTAATGATAGCTGATGAGCTAAGAAAAAAAATCACAAACACCTCATAATGTTTTCAGAAAATTTACAAACTTGTGTTAAGCCTCATTTAAAATCATCCTGGACCACATGCGGCCCATGGACCACAGTTCGGATAAGCTTGCTTTATAGATTCTCTGAAATAGCACCTGAAATATGACCCAGCATTGTTTAGAGCCCTGGATTCTGACCTCTGCCTTGGTACCCTGGACTGAATCAAAATGTCTTCCCTGACCGTGATCTATTAACCCCATTGCATTCTCCCTCTTGATGTATTTCTAGAATCCTCCATATATTTGAGCTTCTCTCCTAGACCCTAATTCCAGATAAGGCCTTCCCCCTGGAGTGGAATGGAACAGGATCAAACTTTTCCACTATTATTTTAGTGCTAGGAGGCCTCTCTAGACAAATGTCTTTGCTGGGTTTTGAGAGGACAGCACAGACCAAATAAATATAAGGAAAAACTAAAAATGGAAATCTGATCACAGGCTTAAGAAATAGGCCAAGTTTGAAGTAAGTGTGAATTCTATCAATGTTTAACAATAAAATGTAAGCATCATGACATAGACTTCTGGGATTATCAGTCCATGGCTTTTAGAGTTCTTCACATTTTGGGTTAAAGTATTAAAGCAATATTTTATTAAGTCTTGCAAAACCTTAAGCATAGATTTAAAAACACTCAGTCTTACTGGCTTGTCAATGTTACCTCAAGCGAGTTATTTTCAACAGTCAATTGCACTCAAGAGGCCAAGGTAGAAATCTAAAACAAGTCCAGGGCTGTGCATAGATAAACAAGAATCTAAAAATAGTAAATTCCAAAACAACCAATATCATGCCAAAGTGTAATGTACTGCTTTCATTTGGTATCTTGTCTTCTTATGTGGTGGAAGATTTATTTGCTAATCCTGTGCTTTGCTTGACTTGGGTTGTATAAACCACATGAGAAACACAAATTATCTACTAAAGGCATAAACATCCCCCTCACACAAGCGTGCGCGCACGCGCACACACACACACACACACACACATACACACACACACACACACACACACATACACACACACTGATAAAAACTGAAATAATTTTTTGAAGAGATTCCTCATAAGCATGTTTTATGTAAATAATCAAAGAAAACATATGAGCTTCATTGAGTTCTTCAGAAAAAGTTTTACTTCAGCCTGCCTGCTAAAGATCTTAAATTAAGGTCTACCGTGCAGCTTTCAATTGTGAAACATAGTTTCTCTGTTTTCTCCCTAGCCCACTGCCCACCCCCAATTTCACAGAAAAGTTTTCTCACAGGAAGATCCAATTTATGCAGAACCAAACAGGAAATAGGCCCCTTGTCCTCTCCCCTTTGTCAGTACATTAATAGACAATCTGTAAAACTAATCTGCCTTCAAATTATTCTGACAGTTTGGAGCCTGACAACCAGCTGTCAATTCCATAGCTTCCTCTTCTCATTCCCTTGGAAGCTCAAAAGAAGAGATACAATCTCACCTGGTTACAACTTAAGATATTTTTGTACCTACAGTCTTATACATCCTTAATAAAATGCTAAAGTTACCATGATATTTGAGATAGGCAAATGATATGTATTTAAAAAGACAGCTCAAGTCTCTCAAAAAATATTAAAAAGAAAATTGACTCAGAAGCATCAAAGTATGAGGCAAAATAGCAAAAGAAACAGCTGGAACTTATATGTAGAAATTACTAATATCTTGTATGATAACACAAGTTTTTTAAGCTTAGTAAAATGAAGAAGTGACTTGTAAGGGATATTGGAAAAGAAAACTTCATAAGAATAGGGTAGCTGACATTAATATATATCATTTTTTTCCCTAAATATAAAGACCCAAACAGGCAGCCTTAAGCTACTAAAGTTAATTAGTACATACACACTAACTTTTTGTAAAAACTAAAAACATAGGTCTGAATTTTTTTCTTAAATACTGATTGTCTACATCAGATTTTAAAAAGAGAAAGGAAAAACTGGGTGTTTAACTTTATCAAGTGGATTTATTTTACAAAGAATAGAGAATTTGTTTCTAAATAAAATATTCACAAAGTGAAAATAGTCGAAATATTTAGCCATGGTCAATAGCAGCTATGTTTGTAGATGCCACATGGCTGTCTCCAAAGTGGAATGAGTACACTCACAGGAATGGGTGCAAACGGGGAGTACAGGAAGAAATATTAGAAATCCCTTTTCTATTTTTTTTTCTAGACATAAAAAAGGAATTAAGCTTTTATTCTAATTATTTTAATGTATTAACTTTGGTGATATTCCTGTATCTATATGTCAGAAACTCACTTTCTCACATTCAAGTTTCTCGGTAGAAAGAAGGCTCAGCAGAGCTTATAGATGTTGGCAGTGCTCACCACACTCCATTATACTCCTCCAGTGCCATATGTCAAATCGCAATATATATATGACAACTTATGTGGATTTAAATTCTACCAGCCCAAATATTGGTATCCTTACAAGGCTTTGTAATAAGAAAAAAGTAATTAGGTAAAGTTACGTCAGGCAATGTTTCAAATTTAGTGGTGGTCAGTAACATAATACCAAACAGATATTTTAGAAAAAAAATGAACAGAGTCTGCCCCTTCAAGGTAAGAGAATATCATGATAACTTTAACACTTTATTAAGAATGTGTGAGATTATAGGTACAAAAATATCTCAAGTTGTGACCAGGCAACTTGTGTTTTAAAATTATGAGAAAGTTTCAGAAAATATCCAAGCACATTTTGAAAATAGTTGCTTGGAGATGTTTGCCTAGTTAGATAATTATATTCCAAAATTTACTAAAAAGTAGATTTTTTAACTGTTTTAATATTCCAAATGAGGAATTTCAGGAGGTTTAATTTATTTGCTAAAAAATACAATTATTTAACCCTTTGTAAGTTGTTTGAAGTAACAATTGATAGACATGAAGAAAGACTGAAATTGACAAGCTAAATTTCAACAAGATTATTTGCATAATTGCTCAGATAGATGAAAGTTTAAAATAGGTATGATTTGGATAAGTGTAGTTGCTGATGTCATATTTGGATCTTTGAATCTTTGTAGTTATCTCTAGCTGTGAAAGCCATGAAAATCAGATGACTTAGATTAACTTACAACCAGCAATTTTTATCCTAATGTATTACAGCACTATTTTTCAGAAAAACAAATTAAATAACATTGATAGCACTAAAAGTCACAATTATTTTGTTATTAATTAGCAGTGTTTCCGTGTAAAAAAATTTAACAGTAATAAACAAAAATATAATGTTGAATATTGCTTAATTAATCTTTATCACACCTTAACGTTTCTAATTTGGAGTTTGCTTTATGCATATAATAATGAAATGGGAAAACTTCACTTGTGCCCCTTGCAGGGCACTCGATTGGGGTGTGGCTCGCTTCTTTGGTGCCCTGCTGCTCAACAGCCCTTGCGGTAGAAGGCAGATGAGTAAGTTGTGGGGTTCTGACCCCACGGCAGTGTCTATAGGTGAATGTTTACAGCTCCTGAGGCCCTAGTGGGCACATGTTACAGGGTGCTCTTTTTGTTTAACCATCTGTAGGTGGGTTGTGTTAACCAGCTCAATGAGACCCACTGCCTCATCGCAAGGACAGAGGGCTTTCTGTAGCCGGGGGTTTCTTGCCTTGGTGTACAGGAGTAATAGGATTACACAAGGGCTTGGAGAATGAGTGCAAGTTTTTCTTGAGTGGAAGTAGCACTCAGCAGATGGCGGAGCCAGAAAGGACATGGAATGGGAAGGTGGTTTTTTCCCCGGAGTCGGGCGGCCGGCACTTCCCTCTAACCACCCCAGCTAAACTCCATGTTGCTCTGCAGGTTGATGGTCTGCCGGCCTGCTGGCGTCCGTCAGAATGCTCTTACCCTACAACAGGCCTCTCGATGTCCAGCTGCTTGTGTCTTCTTCCACCAATGTGCTCATCTCAACATTCAACCACTTGTGACCTTACCTGCTAGGGTCTTGGGGTTTTCATAAGCACAGAATGGGGGTGTGGCAGGCCAGAATGGTCTTGGGAAATGCCTGTCCTCAACCAGGTCTGTGGGCACCGGCATGGGGTAGAGCCCAGGACCGGAGTAGAGGAGAGTCATGGACCATGCCCTCCTCTACTTAGCACTTCTCTGCCCACTTCCCGTATCAACAATACTAGCAGAACACCTCTGCTTTTAACATAAATATGCATGCATATATTATAGGTGCAAAACATTTTAATAATGAAGCATGGCATCACAAGTGTTTGGCTATCACTTCCTTCAGAATTCCATTATGCAGCCATCTGCACATATAGATTTGAGAATATATTATATAGCTAAAATAAAAATATACCATTCTGAAATACTGGAAAATAATATTGAGCTACTATAAATAATTCCTATCAGGTATGTTTGTGTAATATTTAGGAAAAAATAATAAATTTTGAGAGACCTGTTTTCCTCACATTATGTGAATCTGTTATGTACCATTCATTTATTAATTCATTCAAAAGATATTTATGGTTGCATCTACATATGGAAGGCACTGTTGTGGAACCTAAGGAGATCATAGTGAGCAAAACAGAGTGTCTACTCTTATAAAGCTCATATTTTAGAAGCAGGAGATTGAGACACAAAGGTAGGAACAAAAATGTCAAGCAAATACTGGGCTGATATGATACAGGACTCATATTCCACTGGAATGAGCTAGAATAGCTAGACAGAGTCTGAACTACTGAAATATTTCTATAGGACATGGTAAGTAGCCCCTTTTGTATACCTCTTTTTCTGTGGCCTCAACAGATCGTCCCCAGGGATTCCCTAGACTTCCTCTAGATCTAGGATCTAGAAGATTAGTGTCTGCCTCAGTAGGAGCTTAGCAGGCAACCACCCCGACTAATGCCCTGGCATCCCCATGCTGATTATTAAATATTTTAACTTTTGCTCTGAGGTTACTATCTACAGAGGAGTGATACCATATAAAAGAAAAGCAGAATAAGGTGTAGATAATCAAGTGGCAAAGATGATTTTTTGAACAGGGCTGTCAAGAAGGAACTCCAGTGAGCCAAGAAGTAAAAGAAGAGAGAGGAGTGGGCACATGTGTATGTGAGTGGTGAAAGGGGCAGAGAGAAATCCCAAAGGCCTAGAGATTCGAAAGTGAACACTCAGTGGTATTCATGGAAAGCACTTTGTCAAAATCAGAAATTTTAAGAGTCATGTCAATTTTACAAAAGCAATCAGAAATTTGCCTTCAGGTATTAAATGAATTACAAATATTTCCACTTATCAGCCAAGCTTAATTCAAATGGTGCTTTTATATAGAACTTTCAATATCATTCCTGAGTAGATTTTTTTTTTAATTTCTGGAATCCTGAATTCAAATTCAGAAGACTTAGGATCTGTTTGACTGTAAGATATGATATTTTCCTATTGTCTCTCTTACATAAGTTTGTCTTCAGTGAAAAACAGAGATATTTACAATTATTTCAATATTTGTGCTTTTCTTCCATGTATTCAACAAACATATTCAGAACTCATAACTATGACCTGGGGATATCAAAGATCCCTGCTTTCTAATTTACAGTAAAGTTGGGAACATAGTCATGTAAATGGATAAAACACTGTAAAAGGTGACAAATCTAAAATGCATGTTTAGAACACTGACTAGTGCTGAATTTTCTCTTTATTCTTTAGCACAGTTAAACAATTTTTATTGTCATTCTTCATCATTGTTATTAGAAGGTAAACCTAAGAAACGATAAGATGCACCAACCTCATATTTTATTATTTTAAAGATACTTTGAACATAAAATCAATCCACTCATAGAGTTAATGAGGAAAAAAGAGAGAGACCTGGTTGAAATGCCTTAACTTTGTAACCCTGATTTGTTTAATACATTTTTTTACTTTCTGAAGACATGGACACAATGAAATTAAAGTGTATAGACTCTTATGTAGCATAGTAATCAGAAATGCACCGAACTTCTCAATGACAGCACTAATTCTACCCATGGCTATTGGCACTAACCACAGGTTGAAAAGCCTTTGTTTTTTCCCTTCCTTTCTCTCTTTTTCTCTGATGGTCCTATCATCTAACATAATAGAATCTATTTACCAGTGCACTCTAAAGCAGAGAAACAAGGAGGTTAGAACAATTTTTATCATATCCATCATAATCTTGAATATTTGTGGAGTCACACACAGCATTCTTGTTTCATGCAAGTTCTCTGCTTGAGACACAATTACATGTGTTTTACTATTTCCTTGGCATCATTTGTACTTTTTTTTTTTTTTTTTTTTGAGATGGAGTTTTGCTCTTGTTACCCAGGCTGGAGTGCAATGGCGCGACCTTGGCTCACCGCAACCTCCGCCTCCTGGGTTCAGGCAATTCTCCTGCCTCAGCCTCCTGAGTAGCTGGGATTACAGGCACACGCCACCATGCCCAGCTAATTTTTGTATTTTTAGTAGAGACGGGGTTTCACCATGTTGACCAGGATGGTCTCGATCTCTTGACCTTGTGATCCACCCGCCTTGGCCTCCCAAAGTGCTGGGATTACAGGCTTGAGCCACCGCGCCCGGCCCATTTGTACTTTACTTTTATCAAAAGCCTCTTGATCTGAGAGTTTCAATTTTCTCTCTGGCTTAGAGAGTGGGGAAAAAAAAAATATGCTTCCTATAGGATATACGAACCTATAGGAACCGCTGCACAGTGCACCCCCATAAGCTCTGTCCTAATGCTACCTATTAGAAAAATCACTATTTTGTGTGCCTTTGGCTGGAGAGAGAAAAGGGAGGAAAGAAATATATGATTTTAAAATATTTTTAGTTGATACGTCATAGTTGTACATATTTTGGGAGTATGTGTGATACTATAAGTAAATTTGGGTTGCCCCTGTGAAGTAGTCACAGAATTCTGTAAATACACATTCTTTATGATAAGCCGAAAATATTAGAAATTTAACATTAGCTAGGTGTTTTTAAAAAATTAATCTATAAACACTTGGAGGACAGAAGACTGATACCAAAATGCAGAGGGAAAAGATAAAAATGGTTGCATCAAATCACTGGAAACGTCTCATACCTGCAGTATCTATACAGACTAAGCCAGCAACTATGATGACATGGAATTTCCTATCTCAATTCTTAATGATAGCATTCCAGCTACAGGTGCACTGTAGCAGCCAAAGACAGAGAAGAAAAACAAAAAAAAAACCATAATTGTGTCATCTGTACTAAGTTTAAATAACACGCTATACGCAAGAGGAGAAAATTGAATCACAAATTTTCAGTGGCCTGATGTTGACCTGCATTCTCTGTAATTGTTGTTTTTTCAAAAGTACTACATGAAAATATACAAACTAAAGCATACAACATTCTGGCAAATCACCAGTAACTGTCACATATTCCTTTATAATGAGAAAATGTAGCCGTGTGTACCCTATTGTTCAAAAATAATATTGGTTGAAAATTAAGATATATAGATTCTTCTCTGGGTTCTCTCACTTAGGTTCTTTGAGTTTCAGTTCCTTTGGTTGAAAATGGTGATAATGAGTTGATATTCACAGGATTATTTTGAAGATTAAATGAAATAATGTCATAAGTAAAATATAGAGAACTAAATAATTGTTAACAAAGGACCATTACAATGAATATGTTATTAGCATATTCTTCAAATTTTGTTTTTATTCTTTTAACCTCTATATCCACAATAATTCCAAAAACATCCTCTGAATAATGTTCCTCTGAAGCAAAATACACTAGAAATAGGATTATCAAAGTGTGGACCTTGACTAGCAGCAGCATCTGGGGCCGTGTTGGAAATGCAATCCCAAAGGCCCTACCTCAGACCTACTGAATCAGACACTCAGGATGGGGAAGACATTTGAATTTTAACACACTCCCATGGGCATTCTAATGCACACTCAGATTTGAGAACCACTGACTGAGCTAGTTGACAGAAAGTAAGTGTGTATATCTTGTATGCCATCCTGGTGATTATTTATCTGACTTTATGTAACACCATCTTGAGGCAATAAATAATGATATTCCAAGTACCAGAACTCTAGATATCTTTCATAAATTTCATCATGGATCCTTTATATTACCAGGGCCATCAGGGTTAATTACAGTTAAAGGGGCCTAATATTCTTAGCTTTACATGTTTTAGAAAATTAAATATAATTGTTCTGTTATGCTGTATAATGGCCAGTGAATAAAACTTGCCTTATAATATGTAATTTTAGAATTTTGTTCAATAATATTTTTGAATCTGAATCATTGGTCTGTTTTCATTGACCATATATGAATAATCTATATTTATATTTGTTGTGGTTTCCAGGAAATTCAAAATTAAATTTAACATTCATTGATGTGTAAAAAGAGGAGACTTCAATTATATTTTATAATCAGTCATTAAATAACCTTTTAAACAAGTAGGACACTTTACATTTCTTGTAAGCATTTCATAAATAAAGTATATAGAAAGGCTCTATTATATGTTTTATATGTAAATCATATATATATGGGTGTATATATATTTTATATACTAATATATCTACACATATATAACATATCTATATCTAGGTATACATATACACATAAAGGGAAAAAAGTAAATATTATCATTTTAATACAAAACAAATCCTACTGGACATTCTTCTTTCATTGATTCATTTTTATTTATCAAAAAATAAGCTATAAGATTTTAAACATAAAATGTAGAATACTTGTTTCTGGTGTCCTGTGGCAGGTGCAAGCCAATTCACTTGAACCTTGGTTTACCATGATGATTTAACAGAACTCAGAAACTTCACTGCTAGGAGAAGCGTTAGGATAGCCTTTAAGAGCTTACTTTCTCTAAAAGGGCTTTTTATCATGATGAGCACTATTCTGAAAGGTGAGACCTAACATGATGCTATAAAGTTCTTCTCTGGCACAGCAATGGTTCCTTCTGTAACACTGACAACAGCAACTTGAAGAAAGCTGACCACAACTATATTGTGTACCTTGAACAGAGACCAGGATGCCCGAAAATTTAAATGATGAAAGCTTGGCTCTGAAAGTATTTTTAATGAACAGAGAGAAGTCTTTCTAACACAGAAAAGATTTTAACTCCTTGGATGATATTCAATCTCTGATATATCTTCCTTTACCCAGGTTTCCATTTGGCCTTAGGCTTCTTACATAGGAGTAAGGTACCAATAGAGTGAGTGGATGTAAAGATGGAGCATTTACAACATTTAGGAGCAAAATATAAGGCCAGGGGTGTCATCACTTTTGAGGAAAAATATTAACAGGGGATTTATTAAAACAATTCTGCAATATAAAAATATAAAGTACTTTAAAAGTGAATAAAGATACTGGTTTTTAGTAATATATTTCACCGGAAATAAAAGCAAAAATTAGATAAAATCTGATTTTGCTCTAAGGAAGTAAAGGCAGATATGATTTCTATGAAAATGAAGGGAAATGCTTGAAAATGACAATAAAATAGGGATTGGAAAAGTTTGAGAGAAGTGGGAAAATGTCACAACAGAATTTTGAATGCTACTTGAAATGGGAATGAAAGCATTGATTATAATTTTAAAAACACAAATTTGTGATGTAGGAAACATATTTAGGAAGCTTTTCCGGGGTGCAGGGAAAAGTTCACAAAAATGATAGAAAAGCGGTCAGGCACGGTGTTTCATGCCTGTAATCCCAGCACTTTGGGAGGCCAAGGAGGGCAGATCACAAAGTTAAGAGATTGAGCCCATCCTGGCCAACATGGCGAAACCCTGTCCTACTAAAAATACAAAAATTAGCTGGGCATGGTGGCATGGACCTGTAGTCCCAGCTATTCGGGAGGCTGAGGCAGAAGAATTGCTTGAACCCGGGAAATGGAGGTTGCAGTGAGCTGAGTTCACGCCACTGCACTCCAGCCTGGCGACAGAGTGAGACTCCATCTCAAAAAAAAAAAAAAAAAAAAAGATAGAAAAGCAAAAAGAATGTGATAAGTGACAAAAGAGACCCAACATTCAGATGGTATATATTCCTGAAGAAAATACAGAACAAATGGAAACAAACTAATGGTGAAAAGAGAAAAGAATGAAAATTTCCTGGGCAGATAAGATATCTGAGAATACAGGTCAAGGAAGCATAATATATATTCTAGACAAAATTAGGTAAAAGACAACAATATAAGGTATGAATGCTGATAAAAGGACTATCAGGCTTCCTCCAAGGAAGGTTTAGTCACAAATAGGATCATAGCAAAATTGTGATAATGAATAACAACCATAGGGTAAAATCCATTAATTGAAATGAAAACATCTTCATAATAGACTGTCAAGTTATTATGGTAAATAGCAAAACAGATTGTACCATATAATGTCATTTTTACAATGTGTGCATACAAGAGAAAGTTAATAGCAACTTTCTATGGTGATATGCAGTGAGAATACATTTTCCTTATTTGTTCTTTTCTACATTTACTAAATATATAGTGCTATCTCTCCCTCCTTCTCTAACTCTGTGTGTGTGTGTGTGTGTGTGTGTGTGTGTGCAGTATTTCTAAATAAAAGAAAAAATATTAAATTGTCACTCTATTGTGCAAAATTACCTCATATAGGGAAAAACTGTTTCAAGCCAAGTGAGAACTGATAAAGGCTGTCGGGAAATGGAATGATTTGGAAATGTGATTGGGTTAGAAATACAGCTTTGTAGCTATTATGGAGAGAAAAAACCATTGGTTGGCTCCAATGTCCCTTAGACTCATATCTGTTATTTTTTTCTTCTCTTCAGTTTGTTGTTGTTATGGTCTGTATCTCATCCAATGAAATAAAGGAATAGAGTATGATAAGTTAAATAAAGAAAAATTGAATTAAGTATAATAATTTAATTCACTAAAACCTTTTGTTTATTACAGAAAGTACTTAGCCTATAATCTGCTTAATATGTACATAAATATAGACTTGTGTGGACCCAAACACACATTCTTTGACAGAGAACAGCAAACTTAAACACGGCTTATGAGACACATCAATTACTTGTCTTGAAATTTTGCAGTGAAATATCTTTACATGATATTTCTTTGAATGGTAGAAAAAATTTATATTTAAAAGGTTTTGCAAATATCATCCCAAACCACTTATACCATGTCACATTTCACGTGACTTACTAATTTTATTTTAAGTGTAAGTACTCTTAGAAAGCTAACACACCAAAGGAAACTTTAAAGCTAGGGTGTAAAAAGAGATCTTTGCATATTCAGAAACAGACATGCCTGTGGATCCTGCAAATGATCACTGCAGCCCTAAATTACACAGTTTCACAATTTTTTGTTTGGTTGTTTGACTTGTTTCATCATAAATGATAAAGGTTAATGTCAAGATAACTTCAGCATCAACTTCCAGCCTACAAAATCAAGAAGTACGTCTAGAAAACTAATGATCAAACTAAATTTCAAATTTTGAAGTTTTCCAATGTGATGAAGACATAGAATAAAAATCAGAAGCTCTTTATTTGCTTATTTCTTGGAGCAATTTCAATTATTAAAGATGACTGACGCATTGAGCAGTTCCTGAAAGAGTTGTTTAATTTGGAAACGCAATGAAACTTTTAGCAGGGATCTGGGAAAATTTAATTTCTATCCAATATTAAACATTCATTTTTTAAACTAGGTAATTTTTCATTGCTAGAATCTAAGGCATTTGAATGAAAATCTTCATCTTACTCATTTTGAGAGCCTAGATTTTCACTTTTGTTTTTTAGTGTTCCTTTTCCCTCTTTACCCATTAAATTGTTACTGAGTAATTTAGTAAATGGGGAGAAACAATTTTCTAACTCAAAAGTTATGAACTGAGTTATATTCTCTTTACATAATTCATCCATCACATTGGAATGAGCAGACATCCAGACTTTAAAGTAAATGAAGTCCAGTTATTTAATGTGTATATTTCAATTTTAAATATAAAAATGAAAATAGAGTTACTCAACATGCAATCCTTAAACCATTGAATATATTTTATTTTCCCAACAAATATTTAGTAACCACCTGGTCAAACATAATATCACATTTGATCTGATATTCAGCATGTTTGAATTTTGCCAGATTTTTCTATATGTATCTGAGAAAGATTATTGAAGTACATACAGAGAATTAACTCTTTGGATTATGTAACTATAAGTACATATATTAACTTCTAAATTAAAAGAAAAGCAACATTTCTCAGATCATTGTTCTGTATTTTTTGACCCCCTTAGTCTTCTCTTGCAGAGATGAATTCCGTCTTACCGGATATCAAGAGGAAGAGAACAGAGTAGTCAAAGAAATGAGAATTGCCACCATTCGTATATTTATATTCATCAGCAATCAGGACAGTGGAAAATATAAGTCAACACTAGAAACCCTTAGATACCCATGCCTATATTTATGTAATTACATTAAACCTCAAACCTCTTTTTTTTCTTTGTTCTTTTGACTGATACCAGTATTACGAATAAATTTAATTTTGGTCATGCAAGATTCTAAAATGGGTTGTGTTGTACTAAGCCATATAAAGGAAAAAGGTGAGACTGCTATTCAAATATCTTTAAACCTCTTTAAAAAGTCATAATTTAGAAAAATATAAATTTATATTTTCATATGTCTAAAGACCCCATCAAGAAAGCAGGCTAGATGCTAGCAGCAAATTTTGAAAAACAAATGAATAAACAAAATATCACTATGTACAAAGACATTCAGAGGATGAAATATCATGATGCATACAGAAAAACTATACAATTATGAAGTATGATTTTTTCTTATTCCACACAATTATAAAGTATTATTTTTGGTTATCATTATAATTCAAGAACTATATGACAATTCTGTGACTTGTCTATTTACTATATTTTTATAGTAGTGGTATTTTGACGTGCACAGAACTGCAACTTTGCTTGAATTGAGAATCTGAAATAAGAGTTTGCTAAGAGTAGTCATAATTAATGGCTAAGTGAATATTAATACTAGTGACATGCCTGTCTCTCTGAAATGAAGTGTGCTCACATAGGTCACAGAATAGGTACAGCAGGTGTGACCTTTAATCTCTTCTAAGTGGAAACACATTTAACCCTGCCTGTAAGTCAAAACAAGCTTGAGATTTTGATAAGATAATTTAAAATAGCTGTAAGACAATTGGTCAGTTATTTATTTACTACCAACAAAGTGCCAGGCAGAATTTTATGGCAATGATGCCACATTGTACAAGAAAAAGGTAGCTACCCTTAAATGGATTAGATTTTACTTGGAGAGAGCAGTAGACAAAGAGGTAATAAATTTAAACAATTTTACATAGTGATTAGTGCTCTGAAGATTGTAACTTAGAGTAATGACAAAGAGTGAGTGGAGGAAGTAGAAATGT
This sequence comes from Saimiri boliviensis, assembly GCF_048565385.1. NCBI lineage: Eukaryota > Metazoa > Chordata > Mammalia > Primates > Cebidae > Saimiri > Saimiri boliviensis. The sequence goes on from NC_133461.1 coordinate 48,795,631, forward strand.
TTTCTAAGGTGGTTAGATGCGGTCTTTGAGCTGAACGTGAGAATGAGCTTAGCTTCTTCCCTACTATGCATCCTGTACTTCAAAAATATTCTAAAATATTGAAAGTGAACTCTCATTACCAAAGAATTCTGGTATAATGTTCTGCTCAGAACTATATTTGTTTTGAACAAAATAGATGAATAAAGTGAAACAATATATAACACCATCCTAACTCTGTACCAAATACCTTGTAAGGTTGTTTATAGGTTTTGTGTCTAATCTTTACCAGAAACATATGAAGTAAATCTTATCATCATCATTTCCCAAAGGAGAAAACTGAGATGAGAGGTACAGTAATTTGTGTTGGACTACGCAGGCTAACTAGTATTTGAACTGGATGTCTGGTTGCTCATATGGACTCTTTCTAGTATTCCACATTCATAATTCTATTTCATGTGCATTATTATCACAGTACTTTGGAGAATGGGTCTGCACTTGACACATAAAAATCCTCATTGTCATTTCCTATTCCTTTTCAGTCCCTGAGTTTATTTTGGTAAAAACAAAAACAACAACTAAAGGGTTGATGCAGAAATTTGTACTTCCAGGATTTTGAAAATTCCTATTAGTTGAATTTTCTCTGGGAATATGTTTTATGTGTATAAAAGAAGAATCTTAAATCTTTTCATCTATTTTCTTTTTTGGGAAACACTGTTGTTACCCTAACCAGGTCCCTTTCCTAGGACACTGCACCCACCCTGGTGTTGCTGTGAATGATGAGTATTAACCTCACCCAACTGTATCCCTTCTCCAGAGACTTGCTGGGCAGACTGAAGCTGCCTTGCTTGGAAATGTCTGGGGTTTTTCATGTTCTCTTCCAGGTGGCCCACAGTTAAAAACTGAATGCCATAAGGATACTGAAAGCAAGGCCGGTTGCCTCAAGGGGGAACAGCTCTGGGGAGTCCCTCATACTCCAAAAACATCCTGGGATCAGGCTGAGCCTAGACCTCAGCTGAAAATCACTTATTTCCTTGGTTCCTTTCCTGGCTTTCTATCCTGCTTCCCCCACTTCCTTTCAGGCTTCTCCTAAGAGAGCTCCTTCAATAAATCACTGAATATGAATTTTGGTCTCAGATTCTGTTTCTAGGGAATCTGACCTAAGACCTTTATTCAACAGATGTTTATTGAACACTTGCTTTGTGCCAGGTTTTGAGCTAAACTCCAGGGATTCAGATATCAATATTTCTACAGTTCTTTCTTTCCAGAGCTTGAGTTCTGGGGAGGGGCAGTATATGAACAGCCAATAAAATGTGAAAAAGACCATACCCAAGGCACTCCATCAGAAACATGCCACAGGATGGAGAAGAGAACACCTAGCTCTGCACAGAGTTGGGAGAAAGGTGAGACATCATGAAAGGTTCCACAAAGAAGACTGTAAATGATAAATAGAAGTTCATCAAATTGATAAGTGTAGGGAAGATTTAAAGGAAAGAGGGGCAGTCCAGCGAAGAGTGGAGTGACATGAAAGAATAAGATGAGACAAGGGAAATCTTAAGGAGCTTGGTGAGACTAAATAGGTGTGTGTAGAGAAGACAGTAATGGTTATCTGAAAATCTGTTATAAAAGACATGGTATGCTAAAGAGTTTGGATTATACAGAATAAAAATTATTAAAGGTATAAAGGAAAATGCACAAACTATAAAGCTAACACACATGCAATATGTCTTTTGTGAATATTAGACCATCTGTTTGAATTTAATTGCTAACTTAAGGCTTAACAGTACTTCCTGAAGTATAATTGATGGATAAAGTAGATTCATATTTCTAAACTCTACAGTGTGACCAGAATTGTATTAGTTAGAGGCCTCCTTACATTCTTATTCAGCATTGAATAGGCTGCATTTTAAGAATGTTCTGGCTGGGGGTTGAGCCTTCTACTTCTTTAACATCTGTGTAGATGTTAGCTATTCTAGGTCATTAGCAAGTTGCTTTTATGAAGTTAACACAAATCATATAGTTGCTAACTGGGCACAGTTCAAATTATCTGTCATGTTTAGTTATTTTTATATTCAACTGTCATCATTTAACCATATGAATCAGGCGGTGATTTGATTTGCTTATTATGAAGCTAAAAATAATACATCTGACCTTCAGTAAACCATTTACTTTAGTCATTAAATTATGGCCATTGTCTCATTGCTGTTTTTCATTTTATATATGAAAGCAAGGTCAACACTGGGGGAAATTATGAAGTATGTAGTATCCTCATTCTCCTCCCTGCTTCCAGAAGTCTCTAAAAAGACTTCCACCTGTTCCAAAATTTTCTCTACATTTATCTAAATACTATCCCCAGGCTTCATGAGCAGCAGAAGAAAAGCTGTCAAATTTACACTGGTGTATGATAGATAGATCCTGGGGTTGTTTTCTCAGTGGGATGTGAGGTGGGTGCGGTACAGTTAAGTCTCAGAATGCTGCAAGAGAGTAAGAAGCTTACAAGATCTGTTTCCCAGTTGAGACCACAAGGAAAATTCCACATTTACTTGCATATGGTAAAGCTACAGTGGCTACCATTTGATAAGTGTTGATTCATTTAGTCGACACAATCTTTCAAAACACAAAGCCCACGAAACAAAAGGCAAAAAATCGAAGTGATTTAAAAAAGAGGTGGAAAAAAGACTTGTATAATGCAAAGAACATTATCTTAGTAGTATGAAAAATGGGAGTCTTTCTCTTTTTTTGTTGTTTTGAGACAGAGTTTTACTCTTGTTGCCCATGCTGGAGTGCCATGGCATGATCTCTGCTCACTGCAACCTCCACCTCCCAGGTTCAAGTGATTCTCCTGCTTCAGCCTCCCAAGTAGGTGGGATTACAGGCATGTGCCATCATGCCCGGCTAATCTTGCATTTTTAGTAGAGATGGGGTTTGTCCATGCTGGTCTGGCTGCTCTCAAACTCCCAACCTCAGGTGATCTGCCCACCTCGGTCTCCCAAAGTGCTGGGATTACAGGCGTGAGCCACCCACCATGCCTGGCAAGAATGGGAGTCTTATCCCACTAAGTCATTTATCAGACCTGTGACTATATGTAGATCACACAATGCCTCCAAATCTCATTTTGTGTCTTCCTCATTGGTAGTATGAAGATCTCCCCATCTATGCCAACCCACTGAGTTTGTACATGGTCCATTGAGTTATTATAAGGATAAAAAGAACTCTAGTGAATTTATTTTGTATACTGGAAAGCACAAGAAAAATTTTATAATCGCTCTAAGATCGTTGTCTTAATTGACTATAGTAGTAATACACCACTGACTTCATGACTTAAACATCAGACACTTATTTCTCACAGTTTGGAGGCTGGAAGATGAAGATCATGGTGCCAGTATGGTTGTGTTCTTGGCAAGGACCCCTCTTGGTTTACAGATGGCCTATTTCTCATAGTATTTTTATATGGCTGAGAGATAGCTCTGGTCTCTTCTTCTCTTAAAGGGACACTAATTGCATTCTTGAAAGCTTCTCTTTAATGGCCTAGTTAGCTCCCAAAGGACCCACCTCCAAATACTATCACACTGGAGATTTACCTTCAATGTATGAATTTCGGGTGGACATAAATATTCAGTCCATAGCAGCTCTAAACTTTGCTTGTGGTTCTCACTTAAAGATGATCCTTGTGGCTGGCAGTGAAATTGTCTACTGCCCTGGCTACATTCTGCTATGTCTTGGTAACCACATAGTTGGTTAGAATCATAGGTCAGCCCAGTGGAGGTTTATGAGGATCAACATTTAAGTTGTTTAAAAATCTCTTGTCTATCTGTACAAAGAATTCTCAAATTGAAAATGTTCACTGGGCATATACATCCAAATTTTCTTTTACCAACATTTATTTAAAGTGGCAGTGATGTATAAGTCACGAAAACAGCCACATGTTTTTTTGGTGAAATAGTGAGTCAACTTTAATATTCCACTCTTTGGTGCTCTCAGTTTTGTCAGTATAACTAGAAGAAGAATGATAAGTAAAGCCTGTCCATATGCCACTCTTACAACAGAAAGTGAATGTTTTCTTCCAGTTAATATCAAGCATAAGTGTCTGAATCATCTTCATGCAGTTATTCTATATGAGTGTCAGATATCAGAAGATTTTAATGCATCTCTCTCCTACTTGAGTCTGTTTTATGTGATTCCAGATATCCTACTGACTTTTTTTGTTGTTTTGACAAGAGGAATAAAATGCACTTTATGACCAAATCCACGTATGTTTTGGACTGCTTCACTCAGAGATGCTTGGGGGAACTTAATCAAGAGAGCTTTTATAGAGTTTAATACAGAAAATAAAGCTGAGAAAGTAAGCACTGAAAGTAAATTACCTTGAAAATGGTGTAAATCCTTTTTATCTGTCTGTCTATATTTAATTTCTCTCATTTTCAGATGAAAGAGAATGCCGCTTTGAAAAAAAGGGTTATTTCTCATGGTTTTACATACTTATTCTGACTTCCTAAGCAAAGGGACAATGTCAGCACTGCAATCATCACGGATTTTTATTGTTCACCAAAGAGTCATTACTCCTGCCTCCGTTATTGTTAAATGTTTGCTGTAGAACTGGTCATATTTTCAGTAAATAACCAGTATTTCTTAACCACACCATGTACATTACATGCACAATTTACAGTAGGTGGACAGAAAGAGTCCATCTGTGTCGCCGGCATTCACAAATGGATTGCTAATTGCTAAGAACTGAATCTAAGAAAGGCCACAATGGTGATAGTGTTTGCAAGTGGCATTCCAGAGAGGAAACAAACCACAGGTTTTGCTTTCCTAGAAATCATGCTAACAATTTGGAAAAACACTTCTTCCTAAATGTATTTTTTTTTAATTATTTTTACCTGTTAAGAGAACTATAGCTATTGTTGAAATTTCTAAAAAATCCACAGCAACTTTTTATCTTTGTTTTTCTTTCAGGGAAGAAGGACACTTTCATAGAATCCTCCTTAAATTAGGGTTGAGTCTACCCAGGTTAGCTCCAGCTGGGTGTGGAATAAAATACTGTCACTCTATAGTGTTTTTCTTTCAATGGTTTTGCCTTATTTATTATTTTAAGCTTCAGTTCCATTGATAGCTCTTTTTATCTCTATAAATGGGGTTTGCAGACTTGAGTTCATTTTATTCTTTTTTCCTACCAACAATTCCAGTCCTAGCTGCTTCCCATACTCCAAAATATGTACCAGAGGAGGCAGCATTTGGATGAGAAGCACTTTGCTGGCTTTGAGACCCACTCTTATTAAATTTCAAGCCACATAAAATGGCAACAGAGGTAATTCAAGAAACAAGCTCTTCCCTGAAACCAGCTTCATCAAGGAATAGTTCAGCATCACTGTTGTAATTTACACCCTTGTCTTTACAAATCCCTTCTATATCATTTTCTGTTTAGTTTAAAGGAGTAATGTGAGTTCTGTTAAATTAGACCTGAATCTCTGAGCCGTGGTGTTCTGCTCACATCTGCCCTAAGCACTGCAAGGGAATGCAGCCAACACCAATGTCAATAGAGTCCTATAAAGATTAATGGGGCACCTGAAAAGCAACAAGGACTTTGAGTGATTTCAGGGATTTCAGACTCCAAAAATCAATTTCCCTGAAAATGTGCTTGCTAATTTAACTGATAGTGTTTGACACTCCTCTTGTGTAGTAGAAGCTGTAAGTATAAGAATCAGGACTTTATTTTGACCAAGGGTATAAATTAATGTACACAGGCAGATATGCATGCTCCAGCATATAAACATGTGTACGCATGTATTGATGTAATCATTCAGATTAGACAAAATGAAAGGAAGGTTATTGCTTTGCATAGCTTATTGGTATATTGTATGAACAGTGCTCCACTGTGTCCTCTATATTTTAAACTTTGTTAGATGACTGAACAAAGCAACTTTGAAATCGCAGCAGAAACGATTGTATTACAGTTTCACAACATAAATGCCTTTTATTAGAAATTCAAAATAGGAGAAAAAATTATAAAATTTGGCATCCTGTGGAGAAATTTTAAAGTATTTAATAAATATTTGTGGAAATAATTTTGAATGTGCTAAGCACATTTGACAATTACTTAGAAATAATTATTGTTACTTTTTCTGCATAAATGAGAATATCATGTCTCAAGGGGAGTTCTCCAAATCAAAAATATGGATTTAAGAGAATTTTAGCATCCTAGCATCTGGGTGCAGTGACTACCTTTTCTAGTACTTGTGAAAACTTCTGGAAAGACAGCCTGATATGAAAAAGTTAAAAACGAAAGAAGGAAAGTAAAGCTTTGGAAAACTTGTGGTGGTGCTTGCCAATGCCAACTCTTAAGAAGTGTACTTTTTTGAAGTCTCATTGATCCCTGGTTAGAGATTCCAGGTTTAGTAATAAAATATGACATGATTTCTTACTCTAGAGCAGTGCAATTTACCGTAAAAGGAAATGCAAAGTCCTGCTTAGTGTAAGAATTTGACCTATTCAGAAAATTCATGAAGTTCACTAACCCCGCCTATTTTAATATTTTCAATTTTGTGATATGAGACTAACAGAGTGTGGTGTAAGTGGCTTACAGTGCTGGTGAAGTGAAGTAGTTGACAACTAATACAAATTTGTGCAAGTACAGGATGCAGCTTTAAAGGATCTGGTGCCTGCTCTCTCTCCTTCTTTTCATTTTCTCTCCTTCCCTTATCATACATACCATCACAGAGTAGTTTTCTTATTCTTGTTATCAGCATGGTTTCTATGTTCAATTATACTACACATATCACAGTTACTTGCTGAATGCACAGAGCTTTCCCAAGCAGGAAATCTGGCAAAGTTCTTTTGAGTTTTGCTTCTCCTGAGATTCATGTAACTTGGCTCTACTGATAAAAGTGAATGAAAATATTTTATAGAGGGAAGAAGAAAGACATTTCAGAACAGCCAGACTTAGTGAACATTATAATATTAGAAAAAGGTGCAAGTCGATTGATTGTTGGAAAGGCAGACAACAACGAAGAACACCTTCACATGGACGTAACTATAGAGATACTGAACTGAAGAAGAAATTGGAATGTTCGCAGACACAAGTGTATTAGATTTAGGAAGGTAAATTTCACTGTGATAGTCAAAATGTGACTGTTGCTTTGGTACTAACACATCTGCTCTGCTGGGTCATTCAATGTCACATGCTGTTAGCTCACTGACAGGAGCAATAGAGTTTTTGCGATCAGCTCTGCCAGCAGGATTCGGGATGGAACATCCCACCGCATGCTACTCTGCCTCGTGTCATTACCAAACAAATTGTTACATAAGGAGGGAAGGTCATCGCTCCTCAGTATCATTCTATCAGTGATGGTTCACCGTGAGTTTTAAACTCCTTCCTACCCCTCCTTGGAGCCCAAAACCTCCGCTAGCTCTTCAGGTATCAGGCTTGAGGAAGAAATTGAGTTACCACAAAATCATATTAGACATTTCTAGATAAGCCAACTCGAAATGGGAATTGCTGACAAGAAAATATAAGCATAGTTTGGACATATCTTAGTGAACCAATAAATAAATATCTGGCACTTGGAATTTTCTGATACCTAGCAGACTTTTACTTTATAAAATAAATGTGTTAGTTTTTAAAATTCATTAGTGATATTATTAGTGATACATGGATTCAAATTCAACATCATACAAACCATACCTAAACATTTTTGTTCTGACATTTAAGAAGTAGAATTTTGGTTTATTTTTGCCCTTTTTTTCTGGCGAATCTAGAATGAAATATAAACTAGACGGAGAAAGAAAAATAAGACATTAGAAAATATTGCTCCGGAAATTTCATCATCTTTTTAAGTGACAAGAATGCAGACTTCCTTTTTTCCTCCAAATTCTTTGCTTTGCTGGCAGCTTCCCTGGGGCAGAGGCCAGTTGATTCAGAGGAGGCCTACTATATATGAAATACAATCCTTTTCAAGCCCTGGGAGAAACAATCACTTATTAAAATGGAACTACAGGAAATGTGATCTCACAGATAGAGAAGTTTCTGATTTTCTAGAACGTATTTTTGTTGTTTGCTTTACTAATCCAAAAATCACCCTAACACTGAGGAGTTTTGTGTGCATTTTTTCCACTTCCATTCCTACATTTAAGCAAACAACTGCACATGCAGGCCCCTTCATTCTCTAGGATTAGATGATGTAAATTCTGCAAGGGATCAATAAAATATGAAATATGTTATTGGAAAATTGCTATAGGTTTATCCACTGTTAGATAACTAGATATCACTTCTCTACTTACATCCTCTCAATCATGCCATCCCGTTTTTTGGTTCCGTCTTCATCCTTTTCCTAGCCTCAAATACATCACTTGAAGGTCTTAACAGGTTTCTCAGAAAGGTGATAAAAGCAAGAAACAAAGGTGATCAGGACGAGTAAGAGCACAGATGTATAGCAAAGGGCCCTCTTCTTATTTTCAGCTGCTCCTGGCAGCCTTGCCTCAGATGATAAAGGCATAGATATAGCCAAAGATTTTCTTCTGACCTGTCATCTGAGTTAATTATTTTCAAATGTTGGTCATAGAACACACAGGGATAAAACACCCTTTCATCAGCAATGGTTCTTTCTACTATGGCAATCTCAAAGGGATCAGGGTGATCTGTGGAGGCAAAGCATGCAGAAGTTGATAGTTTGACCAAATCAAGTAGCTCCCACATCTGGATAGAATGCCTGGATGGAATGTGCACAAGTTCTATGGACATAACATTCCTTACTGTCATTTTGCCTGTTTTTCCTCATTATTTTACATAAAAAAAATTATAACCCAATATAAAAACACAACTCATTCCTTTTAAGTATAAATAAATAATTATTTTCAAATGTCATTAGGAAGCTAATAACATAGATAACTTTATTTCTTTAGGAAAACTTTCCAAGTTAGTAGTCAAAAGATAAAAATAATTTTGTGTAAGAAGTATACTCAATTAAACTTATCAACCCTATATATGTATATATGTTTATGCATTTATATTTTTTATGTACATAAATATATGTGTGTATGTTTTTATATATAAATATCAGTAATATATAGAAGTATGAACATATAGAAATTAGATATCAGTAATTAAAAAGTATATATAAATTAGCAGTTATATTTGGCATCTCATTTGACCTAATTTGTATTAATATACATCTAAAATTTAAGAAGCATCTTAACTTGTTTACACCTCTTTGTCTATGAGTTATCTGCTCCTCTCTTTGATCCACTTGGCCATTTGTTTTTATTTCCATTTTGCAGGGGAGGTGGGGGCGAATTCCTCACTATATTTTGCTCTTTAATGGTAAAACTACACAAAATATAATAGTAACTTTCAGACCCAGGAAAACTATTGCAAAAATTAGAGAAAATATTGTCTCACGTTTCCCTGACGTTTAATTGCTATTATCATATGAAAGGTATACAACAGCTGCCTCCAAGCTTTTTGGCACCAGGGACCAGTTTCACGGAAGACAATTTTTCCAAGGACAGGTTGGATAGGGCAGGGTAGTCTGATGGTTTTGCAGTGAAACTATTCCACCTCAGGTCATCAGGCATTAGTCAGATTCTCACAAGGAGAATGCAACCTAGATCCCTCACATGCACCGTTCACAAGTAGAGTTTGCCCTCCTATCTCCTATGAGCATCTTAATGCCCTGACTAATCTCACAGGAGGTGGAGCTTTGGTGGTAATACTCACGTGCTGTGCTCACCTCCTGCTGTGTGACCTGGTTCCTAGAAGGCCACAACAGTACTGGTCGGCTGCCTAGGGGTTAGAGACTCCTAGTATATAATACTGTTAGCTTTCAAAACCATATATTCACACAAAGCTAATTAATAAAATCTAACACCAATTTTTAAATACTATACTGGCCTAAAAGAGGTAAATTCCCTTCTAGACATTCCCAGCAAATAATTTCGATATTGAGACAATTAAAGTAATTCTACATTTATGCACAATGGGATCTTTGGTAGTAAATAAAATAAATTTAAACTATTTTATATGAAGTCATTTGGGTAGTTTTTGCTGAAAACTCATGATGAAAGATTTTTTCCAAGATTCCAATAGTCAAATTTCCTGAATAGTTTCAAAAATCATTGGGTATTTTCACTGAATTCTCTGCTATATCTACATAGGAAGACACACTATGTTAACTTAAAAATTTCATATATTTTCTGTGATAACAAGTATATATACAATTTTTTAAAAATGATAAATGATTTTCTGACCTACTTCCCTCCTTATTGATTCTCAATATATTTGTACAGATGTATTTGAAATTTTTGTCTCATAACACTTCTAAACAGTTTGCATCAGTATACATGCATATATTTGCATTGTTATAATCATGTGATAAATTTATACATATTAGCACTATTTTCAATATCTAAACCTAACATAATTCTACCTGTATCTTAACCTAGAAGGACATAATAATATTATACACATATGCTCTCCAATTTCTGCAGAACTGATTCAAAATCAAGACTCAAGTTGTATAGATGAAGATATGTTTTGCTCTTATTAGGATTTGGTTTGAGCTTTTTAATAATTAGTATGTTTCTACTGGTGATTATAATGATATATTCTATACATTTCACATAGGCCATAGCATTTGAAAACTAAATATAAGTTGTGAATACAAAGCATGCTATCTAAAACTTTTTTTTAAAAAAAAGTCAACCACTGTGCATTAAATATCAAATTTAAATCTGCTTTGAAGAAAAAATTAAATGCTCACTGTGGACTGTGAAAGAATCTATTTCTAATGGTAAATTTATTTCAGTCCACAGGGAGCCCTATCAAGGCACAGCTGACTAATGACTATCATTTTCAGTTGATTTCATTAGTATTTAAGTTATAGTATAAAGTACATTCCCTTTGGTCCTCTGAAAGTCAGTGATTTACATACATTTGGTGTGAAGCTTTTGCTTTGGATAATATAAAACTGATTTAAAAGCTAAGTGAAGATTTTTCTTATGCCTACTAAATCCACTTATTCAAAAATAAATATTAACTTTTAATAAAATAGCTTTTAATGCATTATTGCCACCCACTAAAATAAAACAAATGATACTGTCAGCTGACCATCTTCATGCCAGGATAACACATTATTATAGCCTTCTTTTTGTTGGAAGCATTTGATCATTCTTGACTGAGAGTGTAATTTTTATGAATGATATGCACTTTACTTATATAGTAAGCTAGTGGGATTCTGATCTGCCGATTAAAGAAAGCAGTTGCTATACAAAGAAGGATAGATATCCCATCCAAATGCTTGATATAAAAGAGAACTTTTTCTCCTCTGGGTTTTAAAACACAACTACAAAAACGTGTTGCTTGGAATTTTGGCCTTATATATGACTCCATTTTTATGATGTACGATTTTGATTCCAAGAGGTATTAAAGGTGAAAGAGGAAGTTATGGAATCAACTACGGCACACTACATATTTTCTGTGTTATGAGAGTTTCAGCTGAAAAAAAGGCTTTCTTCCTAAAATCAAGGAGGGGTCAAATAAAACATGAGTATTCTCGTAGATAGTAATCTAAGTCTGCTTATGCCACCGGCCAAACTAGCAACATAGTCAATAAATGTTACGGAGGGCAGACAGAAAATGTTGTGCATTTCTCATAGAAGAAAATCTAAATAATCAAAAGTTTACATCAGATACATTAAAATATTCAAATATCTCACTCTATAGCATAGTGTCCTTGACTATAAGCATTTCATATTTTCAGAATTCATTTTGTAAGAATTTAATGACAAATAAATATGCTTTGAAAAACATAAAAATTCTTTCTTGTAAGACCAAATTCAAAGAAAAACTCAGTATGCTTTATTTTCTGGGTACTTGATATTTTTACTGTATTGTTTACTCCAGGGAGAACCAAAATTAATGCTGCAAAACAGCTAATACTCAATTAAGAGAAATATATATGTAAAATTCTTTTGGATTTAAAAGGTCATCCTATTTTTTCAGTATAGAATAAGAAAACGGACTGGAACCCTAAGAAAAGGAAAGTGCATTAAACAGTCCTTCAAATCAGACCCTTTAAGGACTAAAAGCTGGTCTCTCCATGTTTACTTCCATGCAAACAAAGTGGTTGATTGGCCCAAGCTGCCTTTATTTTCATCTGTAATTTCAACATATGACCACACAGAGATGGTAGAATGCATTTAGTTAAGCTCATCCATAAAATGGGCAGGCAATTTTATTAACCTTCTCCTACTACACCTCTGTTGTACTTTTTCAATTGTCTGATTTAAGTCCTTTACAGGACTGGATTTACTATATCTGTGCTTGTTTATAGCTTCTAATCAGATCCCTGGAATAAAGAAGTATTTCTGTGGGTACTATTCACTAATAGAAACAACAATGAGCAACTATGTTAAATGAAACAAAATTTATTTTAAAATTTAGGATATAGGAAACCCCATGAAGAATTTGCCTTAGGATATTTACATAAAGTTGCAAAGAATTTCTTACTATTCCTAGAATTAACCATCAATCAAAATTTTATGATAATTCGAATATTCATATCAAGCTACTCACTGCAAAAGCCCCTATACACATGCTCATAACTTTTTCCAAATTAGTTTAGAATAACACCTGCGTCTAAAGTCACCTGACTCTGCTTCCCAACTTCGGAAATGCTAAGACTGCACCTGCAACAGGTCACAATAAGCTGATTTATATAGCTGAAAAGCCAGAGGTGGAGTTAATGTGCTGTCTTTCACACTGCCATATTATCTATTAAACAAATGAAAATCTACAGTCATGGAACTATTTGGCTAATATGATAGCATTATTCAACAAAAGTGCTATCCAACATGACTATGAAATAATACCTACTGTTCCAATATCACAAAATAAAAGCAGTTATCCTCTGTTTTGCAGATGAAACTTTTTTAAACTTCTCTTCAAAGGAAGATATTGGGCTAAATAAAATCCACGATAAAATATCCTTAGCTAATAAATTTCACACATGAACACAGGAAGGAAAACATCACACACCGGGACCTGTTGGGGGGTGTGGGAGCCAAGGGAGGAATAGCAGGGGGTGGGGGATTGGGAGGGATAACATTAGGAGAAATACCTAATGTAGATGATGGGGGATGGATGCAGCAAACTACCATGGCAGGTGTATACCTATGTAACAATCCTGCATGATCTACACATGTACCCCAGAACTTCAAGTATAATAATAAAAAAGAAAAATATTTTAAAAGGAAAAAAATTTCAATTTTAGACATTTACCTTAATGTTCTCTCCATTAGTGCCCAATATTAAATCCTCAGAAACTGTCATGCTATTACTCAGTGAAGATTAAGATTTAGAAAGCATTTATTATTTTTTTCAAATTCATTGAACTGTTCCTAGAAAAATCTTTTAAGTTGATACTAATTCAGGTGGATTTTAAAAATTTACACTTTTCCTCATATGAGACTTAAACTAATATTTTCATGATAATTGAGGTGAGGGTGGCGAATAATTGAAAATGTAATTTTGATCTATCAATGTCTGAAAATCATTTTATGATTCATATATTTTGTTCACAAAATTAAAGCCTTTTATGTAGAGAAAATAGACTATTAACAATATAACTTCAAGTCATAAGTGTCTATTCTTCTTAGTAATGTATCATAATTTTTCATGTCATCAAATATTTTTAGAAAATGCAATTAAATTCACAATATACTATTGAAAAGATTATCATAACTTAATCACTCTATTGTACAGTTAAATTAAGAAAAAAATTTTAAATTAGTTAATATGTGTCACTGGATAGTGCCATATCTCCAGAATATGGTATGCAAGGGAAAATTGAAAGCAAAAGAACTAATCAGAAAACAAAATTACATCATTTAGGCCTAGAATATGAAAACTGAGATAAATACACTAAAAGATGGTTCTAGTAGAAGGAGAGAAAAATTAAAGTAATTCTTTATAACATAAATAAATACATACAAATTAGAAACACTAAGTAATATGTCAAGTACAAATATACATCTTTTATCATAAAATTTTTAGTAGGTCCTAATCCTTGCAAAGCTTAGAAAGATCTTTAAAAATGATCATCTTGTCCTGGAGCTATTACAAACATTATTTCTAGCATTATTGAAATATAATTGACAAATAAAAATTGTATATATTTAAGGTATACAATGTAATGTCTTGATATACATATATGTTATGAAATGATAACCATAGCCAAACTAATTAACATATATAACCTCACACAGATATGTATGTGATGAAAATACCTAAGATCTAGTTTCTCAGCAAATTTCAACTATGCATTACAGCAACCATGTATATTTCAACTATACATTACAGTGACCATGTATATTTCAACTATACATTACAGCAATCATGTATATTTCAACTATACATCACAGTTTCATGTATATTAGGTCTCCAGAATTTATTCATCTTATCACTGAAAATGTGTACCATCTAAAAAATATTTCCTACTTTGCCAACATGTAATCTCAGGTTACTTTCTGTTTCTACGGGTTTGACTTCCTTTGATTCCACATGCAAGTGAAATCATGTAGTATTTATCTTTCTGAGTCTGGCTTATTTCACTTAGTATAATGTCCTCCAGGGCAAGACTACATGTTGTTGCATATGACAGGATTTTATTCTTTTTTAACCCTGGATAATATTTCATCACACACACACACACACACACACACACACACACACACAATTCATAAACACTTAGGCTGTTTCCATATCTTGGCTATTGTGAATAATGCTGCAATGAACATAGCAGTGCAGATATTTCTTTGAGAGAGTAATCTTATTTCCTTTGCATTTACCCTCATAAGAGGGATTGCTGGATCATATGGTAATTCTGTTTTTAAATTTTTAAGGAAACTTCATAGTTTTCTTTATAATGGCTGTACCAGTTTACATTCCCATCAACAGTATATAAGGGTTCTCTTCTCCATATCCTCACACACACTTGTTAGCTTTTGACTTTTTGCTAATAGCTATGCCAGCACAGTGAGATGGATATCTCACTGTGGCTTTGATTTGCATTTGGGGATGAGTGATGTTAAGCACCCTTTCATATATTTTTGGCCATTTTAATGTTTTCTTTGGAAAAGAAATGTCTATTTAAGTCCTCTGTCCACTTTTAAATCAGGGTATTTTGGCTATTGAGTTGTATGTGTTCTTCTATGATTTGAAGATAATTCTTCCCCACCAAAATTCATGTTTAGACTTGGTCCCAATGAGGCAGTGTTAGGGAGGTAGTGCCTGTTAGAGGCGATAAGACTGTTAAGAGCATTTAATGCCTTTCTTTCAGGAGTTCTCACTCTCAGAGGACTTGATTAGTTAGGCTGAGAGCCAGTTGTTATAACCGAGGCTGCCTCTCACTTTTGGTCTCTGTATGCACTCTTTCCCTTTTCGCTTCTCCACTATTATAATGCATCAAAGGCCTTCACCAGAAGCTGAGCAGATGGCTACCCAAGTCTTGGACCTCCCAACCTCTAGAATTGTGAGCTACATAAACTCTTTCCTTTATAAATTACCAAGGCTCAGGTGTTCTGTTATAGTGACAGAAAACAACTAAGATATGCTCTTTGTATATTTTGCGTATTATCCCCTTATCAAATAAATGGATTACAAATATTTTCTCCCATTCTGTAAGTTGCCTTTTCATGTGTTGAATTTTTTTTCTTTGTAGAAACCTTACATGTAGTCCCCATTTTTATTTTTCTTCTCTGTGCTTTTATTGCCATAACCAAAAAAATCATTGCCAAGATGAAATTATGCAGCTTTCCCTCTACATTTTCTTCTGAGACTTCTGTAGTCAAGTCTTATGCTTAAATCTTAATCCATTTTGCATTGATTTTTGTGCACAGTGTAAAATAAAGACCCAATTTTACTTGTTTACATCTGGATACTCGGTTTTCCCAACATTATTTGTTGAAGAGACTATTGTTTCCTCACTGTGTATTCTTGGTTCCTTTGTCCAAAATTAGTTGGCTATATGTGTATGATTTATTTCTGAGTTTTCTACTTTGTTCTATTTGTCTGTGTGTCTTCTTATTTACTAGCACCATACTGTTTCAACTGAGGAAGGAAGCTTCATAACATAATTTGAAATCAGGAATTGTGATGCCTCTAGCATTGTGCTTCTTCCTTAAGATTGCTTTAGTTGTTGGGGGTCTTTTTCCTACCATGGCAATTTTAGAATTGTTTTTCTGTTTCTGTGAAAAATGCCATTGGAACTTTGAGAGGGATTGCACAGATCACTTTGAGTAGTATGAACATTCTGATAATATTAATTTTTCCAACCCATGAATACAAGACACTTACCCACTTATTTACATATCTTCAATTTCACTGATGTTTTATTATTTTCAGTGTACAGATTTTTCTACTTTCTTGGTTAAATTTTTCCTATTTTATTTATGTTTTATAAATTTATTTATTTATAAATTTATTTTGTAAATGAGATTGTTTTCTTAATTTTTTTTATTGGATAGTTTGGTAGTGTACTCAAACAAAACTGATTTTTGTATGTTTTGTATCCCGCAACATTACTAAATTTTTTATTAACTCTAAGAGATTTTTTTGGTGGAATCTGTAGAATTTTCTATATCTTCCGCAAACAGAGACATTTTTACTTCTTTCTTACCAATTTGGATGGCTATTATATTTCTTACTTAAGTACTCGCTAGGACTTCAGTAGCATGTGTAATAAAAATGGCAAGAGTAGCCATCTTTGTCTCGTTCTTGATCTTAAAGGACACACATTCAGCTTTCTACTTTACTTTCTTGATAATGTTCTTTGATGCATAAGATTTTTCACTTGGAGGAAACTCAATTTATCTATTATTGTACTGTTTCTTGTGATTTTGATGTCAAATATAAAAATCTCTTGAGAAATCTAAGGTCATCAAGATTTACCCCTACATTTTTGTTTAAGATTTTAATAGTTTTAGCTCTTGTATTTAGTTCATTCATCCATTTCAAGTTATTTTTTTGTAAATGGAGTGAAGTAGAAAATGGGATGAAAAGAAAGAAACAGCAGGAAGAAGTGTTGGCAAAGGGTGATGAGAAACTTTATTGCATGTGATATATATGTTTATTATCTTGATGTATCTTGGTTTCATATATGTATACAATTGTTTAAACTTATTCTATACTTCAAATGTGTGTAGTTTATTTTTAATAAATGTTAACAAACCTGTTAAAAAGAAAAAGTTATAGAAGAAGAAATACAAACCCGTAACTTTAAAGCCAGCTATTACAATGTTCCATAAAACTGAATTGAATATAAAAATATTTTTAAAAAAACTTTTCCGTTTACATTGACTTGTGGTATGAGCTTAGAAGGTACTGTAGCCACCAATAAAAGTGTTTATTACAGTTGTACACCTTGAAGTTCTGTGCTCAGCTTTTCAGCCTATGTTAACCATGCACACGTATCCCTTTATTCAATCATGTGCATAACCAACATTTATTGACTATATTATATGTAATTAACAGTACCAGGACCTGCAAGTGCCAGGCATGTACTAGGCATTTGATAAATCATTGTTGATTGAATTAGCGAAGAAAGAAATTAATGGTAGGCATTGTTTTGATACTTCAGATATAGAAATTAGAAAAATAGTTATATACTTTAGTCTCTTAGAATAAAAATTAAATGTATTATGTGAAAGAACAGGTAACAGAATTTTTTAATATTTGCTTTTTTAATGTTTACTTAGAGGATACTGCATCTTTTATATTAGGTAGTTGAATCTGTTATTACCATTTAAATCTATGCCATGCTTTTGTAGCATTTAAAAAATATCTACTACTGAGAAAACTAAAACATAAATTTCTTTGCCTTACTGAAAACAATAATTTTTTTCTGACAACTAGAAAATGGGCCTCTTTGAGCAATACATTTTCTTCTTTTTAAATATCTGTAATGCCTCTGAGTGTCTTTGTTCATCCTCTGTTCATAAGAGTTTCAAACATAAATTGCAGTATTCAAGAAGGAGAGAGAAATATGAATTAGAAGATAAAGAGACTATATTCTGTAAGCATATTCCTTTTTAGAAATCGTGTCTATAAATCACATTATTCAAAATAAGTGTGTCCTAGTTTTGTGTTTTATGTGGTTAGGCCAAGCTATATTTAACATCTCTTAAGTTAATATATTAAATGAATCTCAAAAAGTAAATATAATAATAATTAAATAAATAATTCATGATTATATTTGAGCTGATTTATTACAGTGTGGAGCCAAATCATGGTTTCTACCATGCCATCTTAATTATTATAGCTTTATAGAAAGTATTGAAATCTATAGTGTAAACTGTTTAATATTGTGCCTATTTTTGGCCAAAAATATTTCACCACTTCTAAATCCTTGAATTTCCATTTATGTTTTAGAATCAGCTTGTCAATTTTTATTTTAAAAAGGGCCTTCTGGTGGTATTTTTACTGAGTTTATGCTGACCCTATAGGTCAATTTATCAGAACAGAAAAAATAAACCACAAATAAAATTAAAAATACAAGAAATAACATTGGAAATATTTTAGAAAACTTGAATGTTAACTTCAAATGTAACTCTGTCTTTTCCAGAATGCTTAAACATCAAGAAAAGTGAAAGGTCATAGAGTTTACCTAATTTGTAAGCTACCAAGTTAGCTGGCTATAATGTAATGGATGATGGTAAGTTAAAGGAGATTCCTAGTTGAGAAACAAAGGACTTTATCACTCATGGCATAGCAGGCTCCATGAGCTTGGTGATTACAAAGATGCCACTTGCCTTCTACCCTGCTACCTGTGGGATGAAGAATGGTACCTGTGGATGCTCAGCATGAAGTAGATTGTGTCACAAATGAGGAACACTGAGCTTAGAAAATTCCAATCTTTTAAAGGGGTTTTGTGTAAACCACCCAACACTTTCCCCGGAGGGAGACATTTTCTTTATTATCACGAATAGTAAAACTTTTACCCTTTTCCTAGCAGGGTGATACTACCTCTACTTTTCGATGCTGTTAACTACACAAGCATCTCTGAAAATACAGTAGAGAAGCAAAGCTGCCCCTGCCTCTGCTCACAATTGATGCAGAAATGTGAGTTCCACAGAGAATTTTCTCCTAACACTAAATCCAGCAATTATTTTTTAAAGATATTTTCTCAAAAGAAATAAAAACATTTCTTCCATACAAAAAAAGATTTGTAGAATATTGTTCATAGAAGCTATATACATAATAGCTCCAAACTGGAAAAACATGTTCATCGATGGGAGAACAGATCAACAAACTGTAGAACCTTTAGATAGAGAAGTGCTAGTTAGTAATAAATATTAACAAACTAGATAACATGATAATATAAATGAATCTCAAAACTCTGCTGAAAGAAGGAAAGGAAGGAAGAAAGAAAGATAAAAGAAAACAAAGAAAAAAGTACATGAGAGCAGGGAGGAAAGGAAGAGAAGGAGGGAGGAAGAAAAAGAAGAAAGGGAAAAGGAACGAGAAAGAAACAAAACAGACTGTAATGGCCTTGATATGTTTCCCCAAATTCATATGTTGAAGCCTTAACTCCCAATGTGATGATATTTGAAGCTGAGGGACTTGGGAAGTAATTAAGGTTAGATGTGGTCATAAGAGTGAGGCTCTCTGAACCAATTGAATCCTAAGGATATAACCCTTACAAAAAATGACACTAGAGAGCTTCTCTCTCCCTCTCCCTTTTCTCTGCCTTTCTGTCTTCTCTCTCTCTCTCTTTCTACACACACACACACACACACACACACACACACACACACACACACATACACACATACACACACACACTAAGAAAACTAGTGTGAGCACACATCTGTCTGTAAGCCAGGAAGAGAGCCATCATCAGAACCAGACCAGCTGGCATTCTGATCTTAGACTTCCAGCCTCCAGAACTATGAGAAAATTAATTTATGTTACTTAAGTCACCCACTCTATGGTATTCTGTTATGACAGCTCGAGCACATAGAAAAAAAGCATTGTATGAGTTAATTTATATGAAATTCTAAAAACTCAAAATACCCTGACACAAATCTGTAGAATGGTTGTCTCTGATTGGAGGGTACAGTAGCGTTGACAGTAAGTATAAAGAAAGTTTCAGAGCTAATGAAGATGTTCTATATTTTGAGGAGATGTGGTTAAACAGATAGGTATATGAATTTGTCAAAACTCATATAACTGTACATCTAAGCCTTAAGTATAAATTATATATTAATAAACATTTAACTATATTTAAAATAAAATAATTCAGAGTTACAATTGTTACATTTTATGCTGTCTTCAGTAATGCATGAGAGATTTGCTGTTGACACAACATTTATTGTCGTCAAACTTGTTTAATGGTATATATTCTAGTAGGTGTATAGTGGTATCGCATTGTGGTTTTGATTTGCCTTTCCTTGATGACTAATGATGATGAACATTTTTCAGATGCTTATTATTGTATTATATTATATTATATATTTCTTTGATGAACAGACTCCAATTTTCTCCATAGATTTTTTTCTTTTAGTATTGAGTTCCAGAGTTTCATATATTAATATTATCAAGGCAAATTATTTAGCAAATGTTTTATCTCAGTGTTTTGCTTGCCATATTCACTTTGTTAATGAAGACACTTAACAAGCAGAAGACTGATGAAGAAATTATTAATTATTTTATTTTATTGTTAGTGATTTCTACATTCTAGAGAAAACTATGTCTATCTATAGGTCATTTAAATTTTCTATGTTTTATTTTTTTCTAGAAAATATATACTTTGAACTTGTAGGATTATTTTAATGATTCTCTGGAAATTAATTTTCGTGTGTGTGGTATGAGATGGGGATCTATTATTTTCTTCATATGTGAATAGCTTCAATTTCCCAACATTTTATCTGCATTCATTTGTGATGTCCTTTTCTTTTTATGCCACTGTCAAGTTTTTGTATCACTCTGGCCTTCTAAAATAAATTTATGGCACAACATATGGTACATCGTGATGAATGGTCTGTTTGAAAAGAATATGGATTCCATGAGTTATTGGTAAGGTTGTTTATAAATGTGAACAAAGTTAGATGAGTTGATAGTCTTGTGAATTGAAATCTTAATATCATCAAATCCAATTGTAGAATTGTCTAACATCTGTCACTTTTTCTCTTCACATATTTTAAAATTTAGTTATTAGATGAATACAGATTTAAGTGTGCTACATACTCTTGAAAACTTAACCCTTTTATAATTATGTAATATTTCTATATTTATTCTGGTTATATGCTATTTAAAGTCCATTTTTTGTATTAACAGAGACAATATAACTTTTATATGATTATGTTTTCCTGATATGATTTTATTCTTTTTCATAAAACCAGTTCTTTCCTTTATATTTCAAGTGAATTTTAAATAAACAGAATAGAATGGTATTGCTTTTTTTAAGTCTAAAATAAAATATTTTCTTTTCATTATGATATGCTGACTACTTATATTTACTCTAAATGTTAAATGTAAGTTCTCTCTCTTGCTGGTTGATTGCTCCTGGACCCATTTAATATATATATTTGTAATCTTTTCCTGTCATCTTTTGAGTTATTTAATTATATTTCTTAACTTGTTAGATATACCTCTTTGTGTCATTCTTACATCATTTGTTCTTCTGAATATAATAGTCATCCTTAGTTATGGTCAATAGTGAGTTAATATTGTACCACAAATCACACATAACAAAAATTTTCAATAGAAATATTTTCATTTATTCCTTCTCATACTTTGTGCCATTTTGCCACATGTATTTTTAAAATATGTTCATCATGGATATTGTCTGAAGTTTTATTTTTTAGTTGTGCCTCTGCCAGGTTTGGTATCAGGATTATGTTAGTCTCATAAAATGAATTAGGGAGGATTCTCTCTTTTTGTATTGTTTGGAATAGTTTCAGAAGGAATGGTACCAGCTCCTCTTTGTACATCTAGTAGAATTCAGCTGTAAACCCATCTGGACGTGGACCTTTTTTGGTTGGTAGGCTATTAATTGCTGCCTCAACTTCAGATCTTGTCACTGGTCTTGGGAGAGTGTAAGTGTCCAGGAGTTTATCCATTTCTTCCAGGTTACTGGTTTATGTGCATAGAGTTGTTTGTAGTAATCTCTGATTGGTAGTCTGTATTTCTGTGGAATCAGTGGTAATATCCCCTTTATCATTTTTTATTGCATCTACGGGATTCTTCTCTCTTTTATTTTTTATTAGTCTGGCTACTGGTCTATTTTGTTGATGTTTTCAAGAAACCAGCTTCTGGATTATTGATTTTTTGAAGGGTTTTCAGTGTCTCTATGTCTTTCATTCTGCTCTGATCTTAGTTATTTTTTGTCTTCTACTAGCTTTTGAGTTTTTATTTTTTTATCTTGCTCCTCTAGCTCTTTCAATTTTGATGATAGGGTGTCAATTTTAGATCTTTCTTTGCTTCTCATGTGGGCATTTATTGCTATAAATTTCCCTTTAGACACTGATTAAATGTGTCCCAGAGATTCTGGTGCATTATGTTTTCATTCTCATTGGTTTCGAAGAACATCTTTATTTGTGCCATCATTTCATTGTTTATCCAGTCATCATTCAGGAGCAAGTTGTTCAGTTTCCATGTAGTTGTGCATTTTTGGGTGAGCTTATTAATTCTGAGTTCTAATTTGATTGCACTGTGGTCTGAGAGACTGTTTCTTATGGTTTCCATTCTTTTGCATTTGCTGAGGAGTGATTTACTTCCAATTACATGGTCAATTTTCAAGTAAGTGAGATGTGGTGCTGAGAATGTATATTCTGTGGATTTGAGGTACAGAGTTCTGTAGATGTCTATTAGATCCACTTGGTCCAGATCTGCATTCAAATCCTGGATATCCTTGTTGATTTTCTGTCTTGTTGACCTTTCTGTTATTGACAGTGGAGTGTCAAAGTCTCCCACTATTCTTGTCTGGAAGTCTAAGTCTCTTTGTAGGTTGTTAAGAACTCCCTTTATGTATCTGGGTGCTCCTACATTGGGTGCGTGTATAGGTAGGATACTTAGCTCTTCCTGTTGCATTGATCCTTTAACCATTATGTAATGCCCTTCTTTGTCTCTTTTGATCTTTGTTGGTTTAAAGTCCATTTTATCAGAGACTAGCATTGCAACCTCTGCTTTTCTTTTTCTTTTTTTTCTTTTCTTTTTTTTTTTTTTTTTTTTTTTTTGCTTTCTATTTGCTTGGTACATCTTCTTCCATTCCTTTGAGTTTATGTATGTCTTTGCATGTGAGATGGGTCTCCTGAATACAGCACACTGATGGATCTTTACTTTTTATCCAATCTGCCAGTCTGTGTCTTTTGATTGGGGCATTTAGGCCATTTACATTTAACGTTAATATTGTTATGTGTGAATTTGATCCTGCCATTTTGTTACTGGCTGGTTGTTTTGCCTGTTAGTTGACACAGTTTCTTCATTGTGCCATTGGTCTTTACCATTTGGTACATTTTTGCAGTGGCTGGTACTGGTTGTTCCTTTCCATGTTGAATATTTCCTTCAGAAGCTCTTGTCAGGCAGGTCTGGTGGTGACAAAATCTCTCAGGAATTGTTTGTCCATAAAGGATTTTATTTCTCCTTCATTTATGAAGCTTAGTTTGGCTGGACATGACAAACATCAAAGCAAAAATCTTCAATAAAATACTGGCAAACAGAATGCAACAGCATTTCAAAAGGCTTATCCATCATGATCAAGTAGGCTTCATACTGGGGATGCAAGGCTGGTTCAACATACACAAATCTATAAATGTAATCCATCACATAAAGAGAACCAAAGATAAAACCATATGATCATCTCATGATTGTTCAGCCCAAAATCTCCTTAAGCTGATAAGCAACTTCAGCAAAGTCTCAGGATACAAAATCAATGTGCAGAAATCACCAGCATTCCTATACACCAATAACAGACAAACAGAGAGCCAAATCATGATCGAACTCTCATTTACAATCACTACAAAGAGAATAAAATACCTAGGAATACAACTAACAAGGGATGTGAAGGACCTCTTCAAGGAGAACTACAAACCATCGCTCAAGGAAATAAGAGAGGATGCAAACAGATGGAAAAACATCTTGTGCTCCTGATTAGGAAGAATCAATATCATGAAATGGCCATACTGCCCATTTAGAGATTCAACACTATCCCCATCAAACTACTATTAATTTAGAGATTCAACACTATCCTCATCAAACTACCATTGACCTTCTTCACAGAACTGGAAAAAAACACTTTAAACTTCCTATGGAACCAAAAGAGATCCCGCATAGCCAAAACAATCCTAAGTAAAAAGAACAAAGCTGGAGGCATCATACTTCCTGACTTCAAACTATACTACAAGTCTACAATAATCAAAATAGCATGGTACTGGTAGCAAAACAGAGACATAGATCAATGGAACAGAACAGAGGCCTCAGAAGTAATGCCACACATCTACAACCATCTGATATTTGACAAACCTGACAAAAACAAGCAATGGGAAAAGGACTCCCTGTTTAATAAATGGCATTGGGAAAACTGGCTAGCCATGTGCAGAAAGCAGAAATTAGACCCCTTCCCTACACCCTACACTATAATTAACTCCAGATGAATTAAAGATTTAAATATAAGACCTAAGACCACAAAAACTCTAGAAGAAAACTTAGGCAAAAACCATTCAGGACATAGGTGTAGGAAGCACTTCATGACTAAAACACCAAAAGCAATGGCAACAAAAGCCAAAATAGCCAAATCATACCTAATTAAACTTAAGAGTTTCTGCACAGCAAAAGAAGCAATTATCAGAGTGAAACAACGAACAATAGAATGGGAAAATTATTTTACAATCTACCCATCTGACAAAGGGCTAATCTACAAAGAACTAAAGCAGATTTACAAGAAAAAAACAAACCCATTCAAAATTGGGCAAAAGATATGAACAGATACTTTTCAAAAGAAGACATTTATGAGGCCAAAAAACATATGAAAAAATGCTCATCATCACTGGCCATTAGAGAAATGCAAATCAAAACAACATTGAGATACCACCTCACTCTAGTTAGACTGGTAATCATTAAAAAATCAGAAGACAACACATGCTGGAAAGGATGTGGAGAAATAGGAACACTTTTACACTGTTGGTGGGAGTGTAAATTAGTTCAACCATTGTGGAAGACAGTGTGGAGACTCCTCAGGGACCTAGAAATAGAAATTCCATTTGACCCAGAAATCCCATTACTGGTTATATACTCAAAAGATTATAAATCATTCTATTATAAAGACACATGCACACATACGTTCATTGCAGCACTGTTCACAGTAGTAAAGACTTGGAACCAACACAAATGACCATCAATGATAGACTGGACAAAGAAAATGTGGCACATATACACCATGGAATACTATGCAGCCATAAAAAATGATGAATTAATGTCCTTTGTAGGGACATGGATGAGTCTGGAAACCATTATTCTTAGCAAACTGACACAAGAGCAGAAAACCAAACACGGCATGTTCTCATTCATAGGCAGGTATTGAACAATGAGAACACAGAGACACAGGGAAGGGAACATCACACACTGGGGTGTGTTGGGTCAGGGGGTAAGGGGAGAGACAGCAGGGGGTGAGGATGTTGGGGAGGGTTAACATTGGGAGAAGTGCCTGATGTACGTGATGGTGGGATGGAGACAGCAAACCACCATGGCATGTGTGTACCTACGCAACAGTCCTGCAAGATCTGCACATGCACCCCAGAACTTAAAATACAATAAAAAAATGTTATACACCACAAAAGTGATACATTTTAGTTTTTAAGTTATAAACAAAGTAAGGAACAAGAAAATATATATTTATTTAGCCACATATTTATAACCTCTTTTTATTCTTTTGTGTGACTTAAATTCTCTTTGTAGTATTGTTTCTTTTAAATGAAGAACTTTATTTAGCATTAATAGTAGTACAGGTCTCCTGGTGATCAGCTTTTCCCAATCTAAAAATGTTTTACTTTCATGGATATGTTTGAAACATATTTTTTGCTATATACGGAATTCTAGATTAACTGCAATTCTTTCTCAGTATTTTAAAAATCTGGTCCCATTGTCTTTTGGCTTGTATTTTTTCATATAACTAGTCAGCATTACCCTTCATGATTTTGACAATGCACAATGTATTTGTTAACTTTTTTAGTTTTTAAGAAGCTTTTCTTTACCTTAGGTTTTCTGCAGTTGATTTTCATCTTCCTGAGTATGGTTTTAAAATTTTTTTTCTGACTTTGAGTTTGCTCAACTTTTTATATAAATTTTTAACCCAATTTGGAAAGTATTTGGGTATTATATCTCTAATTTTTTCTGCCCAAATTATTGTTTCTTTCTGTGACTTTGTTTAGTCATATGTTAGATTACTGATGATGTCTGCAAGTTCAATGAAGTTTGATTTTATCTTCTTTCTGTTTTTTCTTTCAATCTTAATCCTTTTGGTGGACTCTTTTTAAGCTCAATTACCTTTCTTTTTCAGTGTCAAAGCTGATGCTAAACCTATCTACTGGGATATTTTTTGCTTTAGAAATAATACTTTTTTTGTTCCAGAATTCCCTTTTTAAAAAAATAATTTTCATTTTTCTTTTGTGAAGATTAATATGTTTACTCATCTGTCTACTCTTTGCTGTAAATCCTGAAATGCATGTAACACATAGGCTTTAAATTCCTTGTTTTCTAATATCGAAATTAGTGTCATCTCTTGATCAGTTTCTCTTGCTTCTCCTGGTTAGGGCTCACATTTTTCTAATTCTTCATATACTGAATTTTTAGAAATATAATTATCAACATTGTGCATGATATATTGCAAAGCATATAGATTTTGTTATCTTTCTATATAAAGTGTTGCATTTTCTTTGGCAAGCAGTAAATGTACTGGTAAATCTGTTCTATCTTGTGGATAACTTTTTTTAGACTTCAGAAGAATGAGTATAAAACAGGAATTTACCTAGGACAAAGTCTGAATTTCCTAGAAATTCAACTGAATGCCTCATCTCCCCACTCTGAATGATTGCAACCTGAAAGAAAGTCTCTCATTGCTATATGAATTCTGGCATCTTCCTTTAGCCCACAAGGTCCTCAATGGCTATTTTGGCCAAGTCCCACAGAGTTTCACTATATTAATGCACAGGTAAGTATCTGACCAACAATTCAAAGAAACCCCAAAACATATAAATATATATATATATATATATATATATATATATATATATATATATATTTCTCAAAAAGAAAATGCCAGTCACCTCGACAATTCTAAATTTTGATCTATTTTATCTTTTGTACAGGAGGCTGTTGTTTTGTGGGTTCTACTCCCCTGGGCAGAAGTACACAAAGTGCCTCAGGCAGAAAACTGGGATGAAGTGGATCTTACTTCATAACTTTTCCTTTCCTTAAAGTATCACAGGCAAATATTACTTGTTGTCAATGTCTGAAAATAGATGCATCATATAAAAGTGTGTGTGTGTGTGTGTGTGTGTGTAAAATTATACATATTTTATATACAATGTTACATATATGTACTTTGCATATTGCATATTATAATATACAAAGTACATATTATATGTAACATATAATACTATATCTAGACACTATATACGAAAATATATATTTTTCAACTTAAAAAATATTTAGACTGAGATAGGAAGTCTTACACTAATTCATTATGCCTGGGACTGGAATTCCATATTGAACTTTAAAAACTATAAATCTTTGACAAGTTTCAGCACTATCAACTTCTATTAGAGAACAAATTCTGATTCAAAAAGTTAAATTAAAAATATTTTCATTCTTTGCCCTATTAAAGCATTGTATCATGCCACAGTACAAGCAATTTAAAATGCTAACTGAATATCCAAAGATTTGTGGTTGAATTTATTTTCCATTACAGTTTCCAATTCAGTAGCTTCAAATGGCATATTTGCTTTCTTTTATCTTTCACTTCCTTAAAAAAGTTTTGTCTTAAATACCCAAAAAAGCATAATTGGCATCATAAGTAATGATCACTCTGTACATATAATATTTTAATGTTCCATGACACAATGCTTGAATATGAAAAAATATTAAATAATAAAATGTTGTATGGACAAGCAAACATAACAAAGTCAATATTTTACGTGACAGAAAAGTTGAATAAGTTAATAACTGCCACAGTTTCCATGTAGGAAGTTGACTCTATGACACATGGAAATTCATAAGGATTTTGTTTGATTAGCTGACTTCTTTTTGAGTAATCACAGCCAGCCATGTCTCATCGGGGTAGGCAAACAAGTTCTGCTACTACCATTACTGACTTAATTTTTACAGTGCAATAGCTTTGGGGTCACTGAAAACTCTAGTTTAATGAGGAAGGCTATCTCCCTTGTGACAAATTTTTTTCTTCCCAGAGAAGTTAACGTTTTTGAGAATTTTAGGTGGTCCTAAGGGCAATTCCTAAATGGACTGATAGCCTTGAACCTTGGCTGCTCTGGCAGCAAAGTATATGGATTTTGTACCATGCTTTATATTTCCAGGCCTAAATAACTATGCAATTATTTTGTAATTGTAAGACATTCATTTACTGGCAACCAGAAGGTTTTCATTTTTATGGTAATTCCAAGTATAACTACCATACAATTTGTAAGAAAGAAATAGCTGTGCAATTACTCTGTATTAACACAGTAATTACCAAATATGTCCAGGCTTATTTGTGTCTTATGAAATAGAGATTTTCACACCTGCATACTGCAAATTACATAGCAGCTACGTATGCTTTCTTCATGTGGCCGATCATAAAACAAAAGGCAATGGGG
Organism: Saimiri boliviensis; assembly: GCF_048565385.1. NCBI lineage: Eukaryota > Metazoa > Chordata > Mammalia > Primates > Cebidae > Saimiri > Saimiri boliviensis. Next base: position 48,824,464 of record NC_133461.1, read on the forward strand.
GTTGGTCTTAATTTCATTATATCATTGTATTAGGTTATCAGTTGAATATAGTATTTTGTCACAGCTGCTTCTCTGTGGTTGCAATTGCTGCTTTCTTCTCTGTGGTTGCAATTGCTCCATCATAGAAAAGTAGAATTAATTTCATAGATGCAAGGAAAAGAGGCAGCGTTTTAAAGTCGAACAGATATGTGTTTAAATTCTACCTTGTCTGCTTTGGGGCAGAGAATTCTGAATAAATTACTTAATTTTCCTCATCTGTAAAATAACTAAATTTATAAATTTCAGAGATTTCATAAGACTAGATCGGTAATTTGTATACATTATCTATCATTACAAAGGTTTCATTTAGCCGAGAGTTCATTTCACAAATATCTATGAGCCAGTCATGGCTCAGTGCTGCTGTATCATAAAACCATACAGAGACTAGGAGGCTTCAACTACAGACTTTATCTCTCATGTTCTGAAATCTGGGACACATGAATCAGGATGCCACTGTGATCAGGTTCCAGTGGGGACCTCTTTCTGGTACGCTGGTGGCCATTTTTTGCTGTGTCCTCACATGTTGGAAAACAGAAGGAAGGGAAGCAAGTTCTCTCCTGTCTCTTCCTTAAAGGGCACTAATCCCATTCATGGGAGCCCAACCCTCATGACCTAATTGCCTCCCTTAAGCCCTATGTGCAAATACCATTACATTGGCAATTAGGTTTCAACAAATGGATTTAGAGGGTACACAGATATTCACTTCCTAGCAAGCCATTATATTAGTCACTAGAAAACAATGATGAAAAAAAAACAGACACAAGTCCTGGCCCTGTGGAGCTCAAGGTCCAAGAGAACATCTTAATTGTAATTGAATTATCACAACCACGAAAATGAAAAATTACACCTCTGATAAGTGACTTAAAAGAAAACATACAATGCAATGAAAGAATGCCTTCCCTTAGATAAGTCTTCACTAGGAGAAGAGTGAAGAGTGATCACGCAAATACTTATACATAAATGTTGACAGCAATTTTATTTGTAAAACCCAGAAACTGCAATAGGCCAGATGTCCTACAGTGGGTTTATACTTTAAAAAGCTGTAGTACATATATACTATTCAGAATAAATACTATTAAGCAATAAAAAGAAGCAACATGAATGAATCTCCAAGGAATTAAGTTGAGTGGCAAAGTCAATCCCAAAAGGTTCCATATTTTATGATTCAATTTATGAAATATTTTTGAAATGATAAACGTTTAGAAATTGAGAGAGTTTTGTGATTGCTGAGGGATGGGAGGGAGATGACTATGTTATAAAAGAGCAACACAAAGGATCCTTGTGTTAATAGAAATACTCAGTATCTTGACTGTGATGGTGGATACATAAACCTACACATGTATTAAAACTGTATAGAAACAAATACATACACACACACAGAAACAAATGAATAGAAGTTAAATTGGGGAAGTACTAAGATAAGTAGACTTAATATCAACGTCTTGGTTGTGGTGTTGTACTAAAGTTTGCAAAATGTTACAACTGGGACAAGTGGATAAAGGTCACAAGGGATCTCTATTATTTCTAATTGCAAGTTCATATAAATTTGCAAGTATATCAATAAAAATTTCAATTAAGAAACAAGTTTACATCCCCGTGATAACTCCTATCCCCCAGCCTCTCCCCTCAAAAAAATAAATAAAAAGAGCTTAAAAAAAAGCTATCTTCAGAGAAAATGAGGCCTGCAACAGAAGCATGACATACTGAAAGAACCAAAATAGATATGTGTGTGTGTGTGTGTGTGTGTGTGTGTCTGTGTGTATCTGTGTGTCTCTGTGTGTGTATGTGTGTTTGTAACAAAGGGAATGAAGAACACAAAATTCAAGACGAGTGTGGACATATATTCAGATCCAGTAGCAACACCAAAAGATTTCATGATTACCTACAAAATTTATATCATCCGATTTAGGCTTTGTCACTATAATTCTGATAGACTTACATTTGCAGGAAATGAAATAAATACACAATTGTTCATCTACTTTCTCCTCTAAAACTCCAAAATAACAAAAATAGAAGAATTTTAAAAGGATACACACATAAATGTTAACTGATTTGGATAGGAGCAGTGGAGGGATTTCAAGAAATATTTGAAGGATAGAAAGATTTACAGATAACTGATCCAGGAAAAGAATTAGACTTTAAGGTAAAGACGTTCAGTAGAAATAAAAATTTTAATCTTGACAATTCCGAGAGGCTCAAGTCTTGGATTCACCGGCTATAATGGCAAACCTGCCAGAATAAAATTGCTTCACACAGAGCAATGATGAAGCTGGAGCTGGTGGATAGTGGTTGGTGCAGAGAGGAAGACTGCTTGGAAGTTTGAATACAGAGAAGGTGGGTACCTTGATGCCCAGTCCTGTTCCCCACAGCAAGGAAACTGCTGCCCGGGGAGAAGCCCATCTCCCTCTGAATACTATCCGACCACACCTTCCACCTTCTCTCATAATTTCAGCTGCCAGATATTTGCTCCATCTCAACCCACCCACCAACTCCCAAGCATGAAATTCAAGTAGAGGAGAAGAAAAAGGGAGAAATGGAATGACAAAAGGGAAAAGGTTAACTCAAAGCAACTTACAAAAAAGAGAAGTGAAAGATTAGCATTAAAATTATTAAAATAAGAGCAAATGTGTACAATATGTACTTCCTTTCCCTAGCACATGAAGTAGTGTTTTTTGTTTTTATTTATTATTTATTTATTTGATACAGAGTCTGGCTCTATTGCCCAGGCTGGAGTCCAGTGGTGCAATCTCAGCTCACTGCAACTTCCGCCTCCTGGCTTCAAGCAATTCTCCTGCCTCAGCCTTCCCGGTAGCTGGGATTACAGGCACCTGCCACCATGCCTGGCTAATTTTTGTATTTTTAGTAGAGACGGGGTTTCACTGTGTTGGCCAGGCTGGTCTCAAACTCGTGACCTCATGTTCCGCCCACCCCGGTCTCCCAAAGTGCTGGGATTACAAGCATGTAGTGGGTTTATTGCAAATGTTTGGACAAAAATAATTTAAAGCTCTCATTAAAAACCTACAGAATGAGGAGCAGATACTTTAAAAAAATACTGAAATACTTGTGTTATGCATCGGTAATGCATAGGGAAACCACGCAGACTGGTTTGCTCTTGGCATGCTGGTTTTCACTGTTAGTCCAGAGGTCACATCTGCACAAAACACCCTCTTTCACTATCAAAACATCCAGTTCAGATAATGAATTTCATATTTCATGATTGCCACATGATATACAAACGCCCCCCCCCTTTTTTTTTTTTTTTCTTGAGACAGGGTCTGCCTTCGTTACTCAGGCTGGAGTGCAGTGATGCAATTGTCCCTCAATGTAACCTCCACCTCCTGGACTCAAGTGATACTCACACCTCAGCCTACCAAGTAGCTTGAACCACAGACACCTGCTACCACACCAAGATCATTTTTTAAAAAAAGAATTTTGTAGAGACAGGATCTCACTATGTTGCTCAGGTGGGTCTTGCCTTTCAGGGTTCAAGTGATCCCCTCTGCCTCAGTCCCCGAAAGTGCTGGGATTACAGGCATGAGGCATTGCACCCAGTCTAAATTTTGTTCCAATTGTCTTGTTACAAATACATGATAATAAAAAAAGCCTTCAATATATCCTCAATATAACTATAATGTTTTATTGGCCATAGAACAATGACCTAAGTGATGATAAATTATTAGCAATGACAAATGTAACACTTGTTTATGAAAAACTTCAAGACGTTAACAATTTTAAAAGGAAAAAGTATCTTAAAATTTTGAATGAACTCACTTTTCAAGGACTTCATAAAAAGATAGACTCTATCATAACAGAGTATTGGAAATGTTTATTCTATTTTCTCCCTATATACAACAACCGGCACAGAATGCAAACAAAATAGGACTAATATTCAGATTTCAGAGACTTATTTTAAAGCCCCCATTTTACCTTTTTTTTTTTTTGAGGTGTCAAGTGTTTTTTGCATAGCTGGCAGAATAAAGTCTCTCATAATTTATTGAGATTCACTTAATGCTCTGTCAGCCATCACAATTTATTGCAGTATTGTCCAGACAAGCCATAATATAATAATAGGATACAATATGATATATTACATAATAAGCTAAGAAAGGAAGAGCGTTAATTAGACAGGAAAATGAGGATGTTTTGAGAATATCAAACTAGAAGTGTATCTATACTTTGTAATTTCTTAGCCCAGAGTAACCTGAAATTTCAAAGGAAAACGGAAAGAATTTAGTGGACTTTTGGAAACTATTGCATAATAAGAAGGCTGTTGCCATCTACTCCAATATGTCTAGAATGGTAAGTGCTCCAATTTGATTATTTATTTATTTATTTATTTATTTTTGAGACGGAGTTTCACTCTTGTTACCCAGGCTGGAGTGTAATGGCGCGATCTCGGCTCACTGCAACCTCTGCCTCCTGGGTTCAGGCAATTCTCCTGCCTCAGCCTCCTGGGTAGCTGGGATTACAGGCACGCGCCACCATGCCCATCTAATGTTTTGTATTTTTAGTAGAGACGGCGTTTCACCATGTTGACCAGGATGGTCTCGATCTCTTGACCTTGTGATCCACCTGCCTCGGCCTCCCAAAGTGCTGGCATTACAGGCTTGAGCCACCGCACCCAGCCCAATTTGATTATTAATGGTTAGCAAGTGACAATCCTCTCTGGAGTGTAAGTGATTGCAAAAATAGAGTTGCATACACTGATACCCATCACTATTAGACAACCTTACTAAGCAAACTGTTAAGTGATAGTCTATTTTCAAAAGCATCTGGGAAGTATCAATACAACCATACTGAGCATATTCTAGTGTCTGAAACTTTTTTAATAAAAAATATGCATTATAAATGGGAAAGGAGAATTATGCCAGATAAAAAAGTTAACTCATTAAAAAAATTAAACTGTCACATTTTTATAATTTGTTCCAAGGATACCTAAAGGCAGTATTATCATACCTGTAGAGATTTCCCATTATAGGTAACCTTATATTAGAAGAAGTTTCCAGCCTAAAGAAAATTCAGTTATCTGGATTACCTTCTCTTTAAACTTGTTCTTTGATCTAAATGTGACAAGTCAGGTATTTCAGACAGTAAGCAGCATAGAGGGAAACATATGGAGAAGATACATAGTGATGGTTTAAAGAAAATTTTGAGTAGTCATCTGAAAAATAACAATGACCTTGTGACAATAGCACTTTGTATATGCTTCACTGAATGTTCAATGAGGCTACATATGTGTGTGTGTGTGCTTACTTGCTTAAAGACGAGTCCTCCCCATCCACCATCTCGACATTTTAAATGATAGTTCCAGAACTGGATTAAGTTCATGAACTTCCTAAAAAAAATTATTCTAAAGGACCTCATTATAAAACATACTGTATCATTACCAAAAAAAAAAAAAAAAAAAATTACTGAGAGAAAATATCTGCAATGATATTATGACAAACAACACTTCATCATTTTGAATCTTGACATTAGATGCCATTCTTTAAAATGAGTATAAATTACAGTTTTTGAGAAGAGTGAATTAATGTGAATACTTCAGTGTCCATGTGGGACCATGAACTACAAAAACCTAGAAAATAATTGAGAGAAATACATTTCACTGGAAAAGTTCTATATGTGGATGGTTTTTATCTCAACGTATCCGTATATCCTCCTAGAAAAAGAAAACATAATATTTCCCATTATATATACCATTTTAAAATAAACACTTTTTTTTTTTTTTTTTTTTGAGACAAAGTTTTGCGCTTGTTGCCCAGGCTGGAGTGCAATGGCGCAATCTTGTTCAAGCGATTCTCCTGCCTCAGCCACCCAAGTAGCTGGGATTACAGGCACGCACCACCATGCCCAGCTGATTTTTTGCATTTTTAGTAGAGACGGGGTTTCACCATGTTGGCCAGGATGGTCTCCATCTCTTGGCCTCGTGATCCACCCGCGTCTGTCTCCCAAAGTGCTGGGATTACAGGCGTGAGCCACCGCGTCCGGCCAATAAATACTTTCTTAATCAAAGTGGCCGTATGCTTTGTCTCCCTGCTCTCACCCCACCTGCAACGCTGAAATCTGGCTCTTTGGTCATCTCTGTTACTTAGCCTCTTTACCATCCTCTGAATACAGCAGGTGCGTCATATGATTTAACTGCGGTTTCCTTGCTTTCCTGTTCAGAATGGGTGCAAGAACCATATACACCTCTAACGGAGACTGTGTTCACTAAAATGCTAACAAATATCTGCATTTTGTGACTAAAGCTTTGAATAGCTTCATCAACATATGGATAGAGATAAAGTGGTGTGCACATTACCCTCATTGCTCAGATTCTGTTTATCTGTTACTGCAATTATAGATTTCTCAGAGCTGAAATACCTGTTGGCACCGTAAAGTGCAATTATTTGCAGATATTGTTGCAAATTTTCGTGTCATTTCTTGCAGTGATTTATAAATATATTCAAATTTACTTGATGAGTATAAAAACCTATTTTGGCATGTTCTTAGGTATTAGACTTGGTGTAGAAAGAAATCTTATTTGAAGTATCTCCTTTTCTCACATGAGGGTATTAATAATATTCATTGTTTTTCAATACGACGAAGTTTATCAGTGGGTGATTCAGTAATGGAAATGCAGGGGAAAAATATAGAATAGAAACAGCAAAGCAGAAAAAAACATGTTAACAAATGTAATTGGTTCACTAAGCAGTCTTAACTTTTTGTGCTATAAATACTAAAAAGATTAATTTCCCCCAGTTGCTGCCTTATATCATCAGCCTCCTTTCATTTTCCTTAAATAATTTCTTGGGAACATTTCATAGTTGGATGATCACTTTTGGTTCCTAAAATTAACCAAAATTTAAAATTTTAACCTCAAACCCTATTATATCACTCTCCTTTCTTCCCTTCTCACAGCAGAGCTAGAGTTGGAATCCTGACTTCTCAGTGCAGAGGGAAAAGAATTTGTTTAATCTGGAATGACAGGATAGAGAGGGAGATAGCTTCAGAAAGACAGCTGGCATCAAAGTCCCACAGGGAAAAAAAAATGGGACTAGGGTACTGGGATTTTGGGTCATCATCTGCCATGGACTCTAATTTTTGGTCTCATTTGCCTTCTCTCTAACAATGTGAATTTGCAGCTATAATTGGTTTGTACTTTGAATTTTTCAACACAGTGTTTTTCCAACTGCAGGTCATTTTTGTAGTGTTTCTCAATCTTTTTGAAAAACTGCCTTCTAGGGAGACATTTTAGACATTTTCCCCTAATATTTTACTCTCATGAAATGTTAATACCTATTTATGTACTTGATTTTTTCGAAGGCCACAAACCATTTTACCATCTAAGTTTTCTTTGTCCCTAAGAAACTATTTTTCCCCTTTGAGGACAATATCACCTCCATTGAGAATGCATGATTTAGAGGACTGCTATCAGATTTTTTTAGATGATACTAAAAAAGAGTAAATGTCAGTGTGTGTCACAAGCGGTGTAACTGAAGGTATTGTTTGATAAAAATGTTTCTCCAGAATTATATAATTTATTGCATGTATATTTATACACTCACAATATAAATGCCCTTCTTACTTTAGGATGCAGCCAAATGTTGAAAACCACTACCTCACAGGTAACTGCTGGTACAAGAACATACAGCACAAACACATATATATATGTGCACACTCACAAGACTAAACCAGTAAGTAAAAACGTTTTCCTCACTTAATTTTCCAAGCACTGTTCTTGATTAAGTCACTATGGGATGAACCTCTGTTGCTATGTAGGGCAACAACTAATTCCTGTCCTTTTCCTCCTCAATTCCAGATTGCTCATCTGTGGACCTTGCCAGGAAAAAGAAAGGTGTCCATTGCTCAGTATCACTTTCTTAGTAGCTATGCCTTTCCTTCCAGTAAGTTATCACTGTTAGCAAGGACTCAATTAAATTATCAATGTCCCTTTATCCTCCTCAGTATTTTTAATAGAGTCATTTATTTTTTCTTATATTAATAATAGATATGATTATCAGGTAACTATCAGGTAACACCATTTTATTACAGTTATGTTGTCATAAACCAGGCCACCTTCTATGTTGTTTTTTCTGATCATGGTTCTATAATGACTAAATTGAAACATTGCTTTGGAAAATGTGAAAAGGTAGGTGGAAACTGTTGTTCACTCTCTTTCCTTCTATTAATTGGAGGTAAGGGCACGGAGCAATCAGAGCGGCATCACCAATTCTATGTCCTAGGCAGGAAACAAAGAAAGACCAGAGGTGCTTAGGATTAAAAGGAGCTGCCGTTCTGGTGGTTGTTTTGATGGTTGGTTTTTTTTTTTTTTTTTTTTTGCATATTTTGGTTTGAGAAGGGTCATTTACTGCAAGAAGGATACAAATTAGAAAAGGGCCAGTTTCCAATGGTCTGGAATAGCTTTAAAAGCCAAAGATTATAGAGCATAGGCCAAGTAATATGGGTGGTGAAGTTGGCTGACTGGGTTGGGGCCCTTGATAGTACTGAAGACTTGGGTGAGCTGGAAATCCCATGCCTTATCCAGAGGGGACTGCTGAGACCCCTAGAGAGAGATTTAGTTTTGCAAGATTTTCAAATAGCAAACAGAGATCTAGGATTGTACTTGAATTAGTGTGTAACTAATTCACTTTTTTTTTTTTTTTTTGAGATGGAGTTTCACTCTTGTTACCCAGGTTGGAGTGCAATAGTGCAATCTTGGCTCACCACAACCTCCACCTCCTGGGTCCAAGCAATTCTCCTGTCTCAGCTTCCCAAGTAGCTGGCACTACAGGTACACATCACCATGCCCAGCTAATTTTTTTGTATTTTTCATAGAGACGGGGTTTCACCATGTTGAACAAGATGGTCTCGATCTCTTAACCTCATGATCCACCCACGTCAGCCTCCCAAAGTGCTGGGATTATAGGCATGAGCCACCGCACCTGGCACTAATTCACATTTTTATGAACACTATGCAGATCCAAAAAGGAGTGAGTTAAATACAACCCAAAGGTTGTCAGTTTACAACCTCTGAAATAAAGCTTTGTCTTTTGATAACTTGCTCCTAGAGAGGTAAACAACTAATCAGGCCCACATCAAAACTGGTTTGAGCCTGGGGCAAGAGTAGCATTAAAGTCCCACACACCATATGTCTAAAGGTAAGCTACAAATAAACCTAAGAAACAATGATAGTAAGTACACATCAGGGTTGTCTTGATAAATATACTTCAAAACAACAAAATTTTAAATATACATATATATATATGTGAATTGTGGAATTTCAAAACTGTTTCTTTCACTATTTGGTGCAATCATTGGGATTACCTCACTCTAATATAAGACTAACTCCAGAACCATGAATTGGAAGAGGAAAAACAATAAGAAAAATGGGTAAACCACACTACTAGGAGAGGATATTTCATTAGACAAGAAACTACTGCATCCGTATCTAAAAAAAAAAAAAAAAAAAAAAAAAAAGATATCACTTTTTTCTTACCTATGAGTGTCCACCATGGAAATTCTTTCTGATCCTAAAATAGTATCTGTCTCCCACATTATCAGACGTATGACACTTAACTTTTAAAGGTTTGGACACAGAGCTTTTAGTTTCAAGACCATAGAAAAAAATATGGAGCAATATTTTCTTGTGGCCTACCACTGCCAGTCATGAGAGCAGATGTTTAGCTTTTCAGGCAGTGCCACACCAGTGCTAACTACTAGATTTCAAGTGACAGAGTTATCCAGATGTTTTTAATGAATATATTATTATTTTGTGTTTGTGATAAGTGAAGCTTTATAAAGCATGGGCCTCCTCTTGCCTGGGTCTGAAGGCAGCTGTGCTGCTAATAAAGTAAGGAATGATGTGAGAAGGATAGGTTTAGTAGCAGACATGACTCCTAGGATAAAGCAATTCCACCTTTCTATTTTAGTCAAGTCTCAAATGAGACCATGCTTAAACGGGGAAGCTTAGGAGTATGTATAGTAAAGGAACAATTTACAGAAGTATAAGCAGGGTTCAGGGAAACCAACAAGGGATGCTTAAACACTACTAGAGCTGGCCTCACTGAAAAACAGTGAGACACAGTGAAAAAAAAAATGGGACCAGTCACAGGAGAACACATGAGCAGACCCTAATCTAAACTTCAAGGTGAGGGGAACAGTTACCAAATCCCTGAGAGAGGGCTGTAGTGCCCTCCACAGCTCCAGGATGGAGGGAGTCGGGGAATGAATACTCCAATCTCACTCTCCTGCACCCAGCAGTCTCCACTCATTGGCCAAGTCAACCAAAGCCAGAGGGCAAAGGGCAATTCAAGTGGACAGGGTGGAGACTGGATCTGAGTCTTGAGAAGGGGAGTTGATGGGAAATATTCCACATTCTACATGCACACAAAGTATTCTCTAGCTTTGCAGACAGAAAGAAGCAGCTAAAGCACTTTCAGCCTGGATACCTTCCCACCTTTAATAATCTGTTTTCCAAATTTTAATAGTTAGTTCCCAGATTTCAAAATGCATGTTTTTGACCTTTATTTAGGAAATTGGCAATTTTGACAGTGTTATTATGCAGTTGTAAATGCCAATGATTATTATTTCTGAGAAGTTAGTCTGTATTCAAACTATGTTCTTATTGGCTCTGTCTACAATTCATATGGTTATCATAATCCGTAGATGTAGGAACTATGCAACATTCTTTCTCACAATGAAATTGGGTTGATCTATTTGAACAGTTGATTGCCAAAAGTCAGGTCTGATTGTTTGAGCAGATCCTATGATTTTTTTTTCTAAACTCTCTATTTGCAAACTCTCTACTCTGCCCACTCTTTAACAACTGGTTTGCTATCCTGCCTGCAACCATGCTCTGAATCCAACTGGTGCAGTGGAGCAGAGCAGAGCTACAGCAAGGAGAGATGTTCATTGGAGATACGGAGCTGTCATCAAATTCGCTGCCTTAGAAATACATTCTCCAATTTGGAGTTGGCAAAGGAGATCACAGAGGTGAATACAGGAAAGCAGATAAAGGCAGCTTACACATCCTTAAAAAGTTGATGGGAAGGAAATGAATAAACTCTCACTTGCTCCTAAAAGAGCTGAAATTGCCATCAGTGTTCTGGATTTTTTTTTTTTTTTTTTTTTTTTTTTTTTTTTTTTTTTTTTTGCCTATGGTGGGAGTTTAGGTAAAAATAGTAATATAGTAATAGCTATTTTAAAATGGCCTACTTAGAAGTATTATTACCTTATCCCAAAGGTTGATATTTAGTATACTGTAGAAGCAAATCTTACCACTGCTTCGCCCAATTCCTGCATTGGACCTTGGCTGCCTCTCACTGTCTTTCCTGGTACCTCAACCCTCTCTAGTCACAGTTCTTGAATGACTCCAGACTGTTCATTATCATCTGTGTCATAATCAACTTTAAGAATTTTTATGGTGTCTAGGAAAGTAAAACATCTTTGGTGTAGCTCAACCCAATTTGTTTTAAACCAGTTGGTGTGTCCATAGTCTGTTGTCTGCCTAGATCTCCTTGGACCTATTTTATTATTTCCGTGATTCTCTCTCCCAGCTTTAAAAGGCATTTGTTCAACTTGCCTTTATGACTCTAGAGACTATTGAAGCTGGCAATTCCATGAGCTGGCATCTCCAAAAGTTGACTTTAGTAAATGACCAGGAGGTAACAGAGTAGAAAGCCTAACTCTCTGACCTCAAGGTGAAATCACTTCCCCTGGAAGGTGGGATCAGGCTATCAATCAGGAGAATTTTGCTGGAAACTTTACCTTTGTAAAGTGCCTTAATCAGTTCAAGCTTCTATAACAAAATAATATAAACTGAGTGGCTTGTTGTACAACAGAAATTTATTTCTCATGGTTCTAGAGGCTGGGAAGTCCAAGATCCAGGCTTCAGAAGATTCAGAGCCTGGTAAGGGCCTGCTCTCTGATTCATAGATGACTCCTTCTCACTGTGTATACACAAGGCAGAAGGGACACGGGAGCTCTTCGGAGCCTTTTCTATAAGGGCACTAACCATATTTGTAAGGGCTCTGCCCTCATGGTCTAATCACCTGCTAAATTCCCCACCTTCTAAAATAATCACATTGATGATTAGGTTTCAACACATAAATTTTGTAGGGGAAACACATTCATATTATAGTAACTATAAACACTACTAGAGCTGGCCTCATTGAAAAACAGTGAGAAACTGAAAAAAAAAATGGGACCAGTCACAGGAGAACACATGAGCAGCCCCTAATCCCTGAGATAGTAACTGTTGTGGCTTCTTCCTCTTTTTTCTTCTGTTTCTGCCTTTCCATATTAGTGTCTCAGGAAGTACCTTATTAATATGTCTCTTGGGCATAAAACCTCATCTTAAGATTTATTTCTAGGAACTAAGAGAGCATCTTCCATAGTGGAAAATAATGCCTGTAACAAGAGCCACTGCTAATTCCTCATATACTCTCTCATCTTATTATTCATGAAATCTTATGTAGAATTCAGAATGGATGAGAAATGACAAATTCATGATATCAACCAAACAAAACAGCATATCTTTGGGGACAAGTCATGGATATTATCTTGTTCTTAATGTGGTTATAAAAAGGTAAAATAAGGGAGAAACTGGAAAAATTAGTTCATGCTGAAAACAAGCCCCCAGTTTAAAGCTGACATTGATGTGTTTTCACCACAGGGGCTTCTCAAGGCTGCTCCAGGCTGTTCTCTATCAGTGGTTAGCCAAGAGGACTATAGAGAAAGGAAGGAAAATAACATTAATGTTCCGACCTCCTGCTTTGTGTGAAATTACTAGTAGTAAAGATTGAGCTGGTAGGAGCTTTTAAAAGCATCTGCTCACCAAATCTTTTGAAAAGTTCTGTAGTCTTCCACTCAAACTAACAAATAATCTCTGTTTTTCACTTACTCCTAAAATAAAATTCTTTGTATGATTGCAGAAGCTTCTTAACTTTGTACCAACTCAGAGAGAAAGATTTTGTCAACTCTGCCCTGAACATGGTTTTATTTAACATCCTAATCCTAACAAATCTCCCTTTCAACTGATTTCTTATTTCTTTTTTATTAAATAAAGGTTTGCATATGGCTATATGCTTCCAGAAGGGAGTGTGTCACTTCCATCCAAATGCAATACAGCCTTTAATTACAGGAAGCTCTGTCAGTGCATAATAGACTTGCTGGGCTCTAGGGAATTCCAAAATATTTCTTATTCCTTGTCAGAGAGATAAATGAAACAGTCCCAGCTTGCTTATGGCTTCCTCTTTCAAATCTTTCAGAGACGGAAGGGCAGTTTAAAAAATTAACTCTCAAATTCTTTCCTCATAATAGAATCTGCTTGCCTTTAGATACTAGACCATTTTTGTCTTGGGTAATGTAGGATCATGGAAAGAATCTCAGACATTGAGTCAGAAGATTAAAGTTCAAATTCCAGTTTTGCCATTTAATTGCTACAAGGAATGTTTTCTATTTCCTTACAGATGAAATGAACATGAAACAGTCAAATCTACTTAAAAAAAAAGTTGTTTTGGGGAGAAAATAAAACACCAAATTAACTAATTCAATTTACAATGAGATGTGGGAAAAATGTACACTTTAATAACTAGAGAAATAAAAGCCTTCAATAAAGGTGTCAATTTCAAAGGAATAACAAAGACTGTGTCCCTTCTTGCCAGGCTCAGGAATTACTTGTAATACTAATCAACACAGCAACAATAACAACAAAAACTTATTTCTAATTGTCTTTAATTTTGTAAATTTTACCTTTAGTATTTCAACCTTTTTACTTTTTTTTTTTTTGCCTATTTGCCTGTTTTTCCTCCTCCTGACAGAGAAAGAAAATCACTGCATGATGTTTACAAAATAAAAAACAAACAAAATAATAAGAGCACTTCATACTCACCATGAATCTAATTGAGTATGTTGAATCCAGTGGTGTACGTGCAAGGCGACTCTGACAGAGTGCTCAGAAGCTTAAACTTGGAGAAAATACATTTGAATATCACCCTTCTTTGTAACTTGTCAGCTATGTAAACTTTGGTAATATACATAACCTTTCTGAATTTTCTTTCCCATCTATAAAGTATCAATAATGTCCATGGATCACATTTGTTGTGAGGATTGATATAAACACTTATTATCTATCTAACACTACTATCAATATTATTATTACTATGTCAGTCAGGTGTGGTATCAGGGTTAATAAGAAAATATTTTTTAATTCAATATCTTTGTAATTGCCCAAGGGGTTCTTCCTTTCTGCTGCATAAAGAAAGACCACAGCATTGCAGTAAAGAAAGAGTTTAATAGACATGAGGCCAGCCATGTCACATGGGAGACAGAGTTCATACTCCAGTCATCTTGTCCAAAGCTCATAGGTGAGGGGTTTTCAAAAGCAGTTTAGGGGAAGGTGCGAAGGAGACCAGGTAATAGGTACTTGCTGCTGATTGGTTGGGGCTGAGATGAAATCAGAAGGGGTCAAACTGTCCTCCTGCAGGCTGACTTGCCTCTGGGTATGGCCACAGGAGAAGCATTGGTGGGTCCCGGTGGAGCCATGTGTGTCAGATATGCAATAAAACCTAAAAAGATATCTCAAAAGACCAATCTACAATGGTGGTGTTATTTGCAGGAGCAACTGGAGCAGTCTGATATCTTATAACTTGCTGAGTAATGGCTGACAATCATTTATGTCTGCACCTTAGCCAGACACAGGGTCTTCTCCTCCTACCAGCCTGATGGCTACCCTTGAGCTTTACAAAACTGTCAAGTTTCCTGGCAAGGCTTATTATCTTTTAAGCTATAGCCTAAACATTTGACAAAGTTAGCTTTGCCCAGTAGTTCGGGAATAATGGAGGAAAAGGCAGAATGATGGTAGGATAGCTTAGCTCACTCTCATTTTTCTCACTGATATGATTTTTGTAAAGATGGCTCCATCTTTTTCCTGACATGAGTCCTCTCTTTTACATGTTCTTCTTTCAGGGGCATTTGTTGCTCCAATGCCTGCATTTAGTAAGTAATAAAATCCTTTTGGTGCTTTATCCTATTTTTCTCACGTTATTTTGATCCCATTACCCTGGTCAGGTCCTCATAATTTGTTTTCTTTTCACATTCTTTCTTAACTAAACTGATGTAAAGGCCTCTATGCTGTTCTCCAAATCATTCTCCTCCTTGCCAGTTGTTTTCTCCATAAAGCACAGAACTGATCACACCACTCCTTTGTGTATAATCCTCATATTAATTTCAATTACCTACATGATTAATTCAAAACCCTTATAACAAATTTCTAACCCTCTGTATCTTATTTCTTGCCTATCTTTATCTTTGTAAGAAACTGACTTTCCTAGGAAATTGCAATCGCTTGTCATTCCCAACACCACACCCTTCTCACATTCACACATCCATATCCACTCCTGTTATCCCCTCTCCCAGGATTCCTCCCTCCCTTTGTCCTCCCTTTCTTGATTCTAGTCACAGCTCAGGCCAGAGCACAAATGCCAGTTCTTCTCCCAGCCAGCTCATCTGAGAGATGGTTAATTTCCAATTCCTTTGCTTACACACAAAACTTTGCCTACATCTCGGATTTTATTGCCAGTATTTTCTCATATTATACACACACACACACACACACACACACACACACACATATATTCCTATACATCTCAGCATCTCTGTATCTCTCTGAAAACAGCTGCACCCTTTAATTGATAATTAATAAAATTATCTATGTAATTTTCCAGCACCACAGTATCTTGAATAAAATAGATGATAGGTAAACATGCATTGAAAGATCACAGTGGGTGGGGCATGGTGGCTCATGTCTGTGATCCCAGTACTTTGATCACTTGAGGCCAGGAGTTCAAGACCAGACTGGCCAACACGGTGAAA